>NW_027413268.1:0-132171 GCF_048544455.1 Silene latifolia
AAATGGTTCATACAACGAGTCACAAGGACTAATGAAGAAGAACAAATGGTTCACACAACAAGTCACAAGGACTAATGAACTAGAATAAATGATTTACCCAACGAGTCACAATGACTAATGAAAAAGGACAAATGGTTCACAACGAGTCACAAGGACGAATGAACAAGGATAAATGGTTCACACAAGGAGTCACAAGGACTAATTAACAAGGACAAATGATTTACACAACGAGTCAAAGGAACTAATGGACAAGGACAAATGATTCACACAACGAGTCATAATGAATAATGAACTAAGACAAATGATTCACACAACGAGTCACAATGACTAATGAACTAGAATAAATGATTTACAAAACGAGTCACAATGACCAATGAACAAGGACAAATGGTTCACAACGAGTCACGAGGATTAATTAACAAGGACAAATGTTTTACACAACGAGTCAAAGGGACTAATGAACAAGGACAAATAATTCAGACAACGAGTCATAATGAATAATGAACTAGGACAAATGGTTCACACAACGAGTCACAAGGAATAATTAACAAGGACAAATGATTCACACAACGAGTCACAATAACTAATGAACTAGAACAAATGATTCATACAAGGAGTTTCAATGACTAATGAATAAGGACAAATGGTTCACACAACGAATCACAAGGACTAATGAACAAGGACAAATGATTCACACAACGAGTCACAAGGACTAATGAAAAAGAACAAATGGTTCATACAACGAGTCACAAGGACTAATGAAGAAGAACAAATGGTTCACACAACAAGTCACAAGGACTAATGAACTAGAACAAATGATTTACCCAACGAGTCACAATGACTAATGAAAAAGGACAAATGGTTCTTAACGAGTCACAAGGACGAATGAACAAGGATAAATGGTTCACACAAGGAGTCACAAGGACTAATTAACAAGGACAAATGATTTACACAACGAGTCAAAGGAACTAATGGACAATGACAAATGATTCACACAACGAGTCATAATGAATAATGAACTAAGACAAATGATTCACACAACGAGTCACAATGACTAATGAACTAGAATAAATGATTTACAAAACGAGTCACAATGACTAATGAAAAAGAACAAATGGTTCACACAACGAGTCACAAGGACTAATGAACAAGAACAAATGGTTCACACAACGAGTCACAAGGACAAATGAACTAGAACAAATGATTTACACAACGAGTCACAATGACTAATGAACAAGAACAAATGGTTCACAAGGAGTCACAAGGACGAATGAACAAGGACAAATGGTTCACACAAGGAGTCACAAGGACTAATTAACAAGGACAAATGATTTACAAAACGAGTCAAAGGGACTAATGGACAAGGACAAATGATTCACACAACGCGTCATAATGAATAACGAACTAAGACAAATGATTCACACAACGAGTCACAATGACTAATGAACTAGAACAAATGATTTACAAAAAGAGTCACAATGACCAATGAACAAGGACAAATGGTTCACAATGAGTCACGAGGATTAATTAACAAGGACAAATGTTTTACACAACGAGTCAAAGGGACTAATGAACAAGGACAAATAATTCACACAACGAGTCATAATGAATAATGAACTAGGACAAATGGTTCACACAATGAGTCACAAGGAATAATTAACAAGGACAAATGATTCACAAAACGAGTCACAATGACTAATGAACTAGAACAAATGATTCATACAAGGAGTTTCAATGACTAATGAACAAGGACAAATGGTTCACACAACGAATCACAAGGACTAATGAACAAGGACAAATGATTCACACAACGAGTCACAAGGACTAATGAAAAAGAACAAATGGTTCATACAACGAGTCACCAGGACTAATGAAGAAGAACAAATGGTTCACACAACAAGTCACAAGGACTAATGAACTAGAACAAATGATTTACCCAACGAGTCACAATGACTAATGAACAAGGATAAATGGTTCACAACGAGTCACAAGGACGAATGCACAAGGATAAATGGTTCACACAAGGAGTCACAAGGACTAATTAACAAGGACAAATGATTTACACAACGAGTCAAAGGGACTAATGGACGAAGACAAATGATTCACACAACGAGTCATAATGAATAATGAACTAAGACAAATGATTCACACAACGAGTCACAATGACTAATGAACTAGAACAAATGATTTACAAAACGGGTCACAATGACCAATGAACAATGACAAATGGTTCACAACGAGTCACGAGGATTAATTAACAAGGACAAATGTTTTACACAACGAGTCACAAGGACAAATGAACTAGAACAAATGATTTACACAACGAGTCACAATGACTAATGAACAAGGACAAATGGTTCACAAGGAGTCATAAGGACGAATGAACAAGGACAAATGGTTCACACAAGGAGTCACAAGGACTAATTAACAAGGACAAATGATTTACACAACGAGTCAAAGGGACTAATGGACAAGGACAAATGATTCACACAACGAGTCATAATGAATAATGAACTAAGACAAATGATTTACACAACGAGTCACAATGACTAATGAACTAGAACAAATGATTTACAAAATGAGTCACAATGACTAATGAACAAGGACAAATGGTTCACAACGAGTCACGAGGATTAATTATAAAGGACAAATGTTTTACACAACGAGTCAAAGGGACTAATGAACAAGGACAAATAAATCACACAACGAGTCACAATGACTAATGAACTAGAACAAATGATTTATACAAGGAGTTTCAATGACTAATGAACAAGCACAAATGGTTCACACAACGAATCACAAGGACTTATTAACAAGGACAAATGCTTTACACAACGAGTCAATAGGACTAATGAACAAGGACAAATAATTCACACAACGAGTAATAATGAATAATGAACTAGGACAAATGGTTCACACAACGAGTCATAAGGGATAATTAACAAGGACAAATGATTCACACAACGAGTCACAATGACTAATGAACTAGAACAATTGATTCATACAAGGAGTTTCAATGACTAGTGAACAAGGACAAATGGTTCACACAACGAATCACAAGGACTAATTAACAAGGACAAATGCTTTACACAACGAGTCAAAGGAACAAATGAACAAGGACAAATAATTCACACAACGAGTCATAATGAATAATGAACTAGGACAAATGATTCACACAACGAGTCACAATGACTAATAAACTAGAACAAATGATTCACACAAGGAGTTTCAATGAGTAATGAACAAGGACAAATGGTTCACACAACGAATCACAAGAACTAATGAACAAGGACAAATGATTCACACAACGAGTCACAAGGACTAATGAAAAAGAACAAATGGTTCACACAATGAGTCACAAGGACTTGAACAAGAACAAATTGTTTACACAACGAGTCACAAGGACTAATTAATAAGGACAAATGAATTACACAACGAGTCACAAGGAATAATGAACAAGGACAAATGATTCACACAACGAGTCACAAGGATTAATTAATAAGGACAAATAATTTACAGAACGAGTCACAATGACTAATGAACAAGGACAAATGGTTCACACAAGGAGTCTCAAAGACTAATTAACAAGGACAAATAATTTACACAACGAGTCAAAGGGACTAATGAACAAGGACAAATGATTCACACAACGAGTCATAATGAATAATGAACTAGGACAAATGATTCACACAACGAGTCATAATGAATAATGAACTAAGACAAATGATTCACACAACGAGTCACAATGACTAATGAACTAGAACAAATGATTTAGAAAACGAGTCACAATGACTAATGAACAACGACAAATGGTTCACAACGAGTCACGAGGATTATTTAACAAGGACAAATGTTTTACACAACGAGTCAAAGGGACTAATGAACAAGGACAAATAATTCAAACAACAAGTCATAATGAATAATGAACTAGGACAAATGGTTCACACAACGAGTCATAAGGGATAATTAACAAGGACAAATGATTCACACAACGAGTCACAATGACCAATGAACAAGGACAAATGGTTCACAACGAGTCACGAGGATTAATTAACAAGGACAAATGTTTTACACAACGAGTCAAAGGGACTAATGAACAAGGACAAATAATTCACACAACGAGTCATAATGAATAATGAACTAGGACAATTGGTTCACACAACGAGTCACAAGGAATAACTAACAAGGAAAAATGATTCACACAACGAGTCACAATGACTAATGAACTAGAACAAATAATTCATACAAGGAGTTTCAATGACTAATGAACAAGGACAAATGGTTCACACAACGAATCACAAGGACTAATGAACAAGGACAAATGATTCACACAACGAGTCACAAGGACTAATGAAAAAGAACAAATGGTTCATACAACGAGTCACAAGGACTAATGAAGAAGAACAAATGGTTCACACAACAAGTCACAAGGACTAATGAACTAGAACAAATGATTTACCCAACGAGTCACAATGACTAATGAACAAGGACAAATGGTTCTCAACGAGTCACAAGGACGAATGCACAAGGATAAATGGTTCACACAAGGAGTCACAAGGACTAATTAACAAGGACAAATGATTTACAATACGAGTTAAAGGGACTAATGGACAAGGACAAATGATTCACGCAACGAGTCAAAATGAATAATGAACTAAGACAAATGATTCACACAACGAGTCACAATGACTAATGAACTAGAACAAATGATTAACAAAACGAGTCAGAATGACCAATGAACAAGGACAAATGGTTCACAACGAGTCACGAGGATTAATTAACAAGGACAAATGTTTTACACAACGAGTCAAAGGGACTAATGAACAAGGACAAATAATTCACACAACGAGTCATACTGAATAATGAACTAGGACAAATGGTTCACACAACGAGTCACAAGGAATAATTAACAAGGACGAATGATTCACACAACGAGTCACAATGACTAATGAACTAGAACAAATGATTCATACAAGGAGTTTCAATGTCTAATGAACAAGGACAAATGGTTCACACAACGAATCACAAGGACTAATGAACAAGGACAAATGATTCACACAACGAGTCACAAGGACTAATGAAAAAGTACAAATGGTTCATACAACGAGTCACAAGGACTAATGAAGAAGAACAAATGGTTCACACAACAAGTCACAAGGACTAATGAACTAGAACAAATGATTTACCCAACGAGTCACAATGACTAATGAACAAGGACAAATGTTTCTCAACGAGTCACAAGGACGAATGCACAAGGATAAATGGTTCACACAAGGAGTCACAAGGACTAATTAACAAGGACAAATGATTTACACAACGAGTCAAAGGGACTAATGGACAAGGACAAATGATTCACACAACGAGTCATAATCAATAATGAACTAAGACAAATGATTCACACAACGAGTCACAATGACTAATGAACTAGAAAAAATGATTTACAAAACGAGTCACAATGACTAATGAAAAAGAACAAATGGTTCACACAACGAGTCACAAGGACTAATGAACAAGAACAAATGGTTCACACAACGAGTCACAAGGACAAATGAACTAGAACAAATGATTTACACAATGACTAATGAACAAGGACAAATGGTTCACAAGGAGTCACAAGGACGAATGAACAAGGACAAATGGTTCTCACAAGGAGTCACAAGGACTAATTAACAACGACAAATAATTTACACAACGAGTCAAAGGGACTAATGGACAAGGACAAATGATTCACACAACGAGTCATAATGAATAATGAACTAAGACAAATGATTTACACAACGAGTCATAAATGACTAATGAACAGGAACAAATGATTTACAAAATGAGTCACAATGACTAATGAACAAGGACATATGGTTCACAACGAGTCACGAGGATTAATTAACATGGACAAATGTTTTACACAACGAGTCAAAGGGACTAATGAACAAGGAGAAATGATTTATACAAGGAGTTTCAATGACTAATGAACAAGGACAAATGGTTCACACAACGAATCACAAGGATTAATTAACAAGGACAAATGCTTTACACAATGAGTCAAAGGGACTAATGAATAAGGATAAATAATTCACAAAACGAGTCATAATGAATAATGAACTAGGACAAATGGTTCACACAACGAGTCATAAGGGATAATTAACAAGGAGAAATGATTCACACAACGAGTCACAATGACTAATGAACTAGAACAATTGATTCATACAAGGAGTTTCAATGACTAGTGAACAAGGACAAATGGTTCACACAACGAATCACAAGGACTAATGAACAAGGACAAATGATTCACACAACGAGTCACAAGGACTAATGAAAAAGAACAAATGGTTCACACAATGAGTCACAAGGACTTGAACAAGAACAAATGGTTTACGAAAGGAGTCACAAGGACTAATTAATAAGGACAAATGAATTACACAACGAGTCACAAGGAATTATGAACAAGAACAAATGATTCACACAACGAGTCACAAGGATTAATTAATAAGGACAAATGATTTACAGAACGAGTCACAATGACTAATGAACAAGGACAAATGGTTCACACAAGGAGTCTCAAGGACTAATTAACAAGGACAAATAATTTACACAACGAGTCAAAGGGACTAATGAACAAGGACAAATGATTCAAACAACGAGTCATAATGAATAATGAACTTGGACAAATGGTTCACACAACGAGTCATAAGGGATAATTAACAAGCACAAATGATTCACACAACGAGTCACAATGACTAATGAACTAGAACAATTGATTCATACAAGGTGTTTCAATGACTAGTGAACAAGGACAAATGTTTCACACAACGAATCACAAGGACTAATGAACAAGGACAAATGATTCACACAACGAGTCACAAGGACTAATGAAAAAGAACAAATGGTTCATACAACGAGTCACAAGGACTAATGAAGAAGAACAAATGTTTCACACAACAGGTCACAAGGACTAATGAACTAGAACAAATGATTTACCCAACGAGTCACAATGACTAATGAACAAGGACAAATGGTTCTCAACGAGTCACAAGGACGAATGCACAAGGATAAATTGTTCACACAAGGAGTCACAAGGACTAATTAACAAGGACAAATGATTTACACAACGAGTTAAAGGGACTAATGGACAAGGACAAATGATTCACACAACGAGTCAAAATGAATAATGAACTAAGACAAATGATTCACACAACGAGTCACAATGACTAATGAACTAGAACAAATGATTTACAAAACGAGTCACAATGACCAATGAACAAGGACAAATGGTTCACAACGAGTCACGAGGATTAATTAACAAGGACAAATGTTTTACACAACGAGTCAAAGGGACTAATGAACAAGGACAAATAATTCACACAACGAGTCATAATGAATAATGAACTAGGACAAAAGGTTCACACAACAAGTCACAAGGAATAATTAACAAGGACAAATGATTCACACAACGAGTCACAATGACTAATGAACTAGAACAATTGATTCATACAAGGAGTTTCAATGTCTAATGAACAAGGTCAAATGGTTCACACAACGAATCACAAGGACTAATGAACAAGGACAAATGATTCACACAACGAGTCACAAGGACTAATGAAAAAGACAAATGGTTCATACAACTAGTCACAAGGACTAATGAAGAAGAACAAATGGTTCACACAACAAGTCACAAGGACTAATGAACTAGAACAAATGATTTACCCAACGAGTCACAATGACTAATGAACAAGGACAAATGTTTCTCAACGAGTCACAAGGACGAATGAACAAGGATAAATGGTTCACACAAGGAGTCACAAGGACTAATTAACAAGGACAAATGATTTACACAACGAGTCAAAGGGACTAATGGACAAGGACAAATGATTCACACAACGAGTCATAATCAATAATGAACTAAGACAAATGATTCACACAACGAGTCACAATGACTAATGAACTAGAACAAATGATTTACAAAACGGGTCACAATGACCAATGAACAATGACAAATGGTTCACAACGAGTCACGAGGATTAATTAACAAGGACAAATGTTTTACACAACGAATCACAAGGACTAATGAACAAGGACAAATGATTCACACAACGAGTCACAAGGACTAATGAAAAAGAACAAATGGTTCACACAATGAGTCACAAGGACTTGAACAAGAACAAATGGTTTACACAACGAGTCACAAGGACTAATTAATAAGGACAAATGAATTACACAACGAGTCACAAGGAATTATGAACAAGAACAAATGATTCACACAACGAGTCACAAGGATTAATTAATAAGGACAAATGATTTACAGAACGAGTCACAATGACTAATGAACAAGGACAAATGGTTCACACAAGGAGTCTCAAGGACTAATTAACAAGGACAAATAATTTACACAACGAGTCAAAGGGACTAATGAACAAGGACAAATGATTCACACAACGAGTCATAATGAATAATGAACTAGGACAAATGATTCACACAACGAGTCATAATGAATAATGAACTAAGACAAATGATTCACACAACGAGTCACAATGACTAATGAACTAGAACAAATGATTTAGAAAACGAGTCACAATGACTAATGAACAAGGACAAATGGTTCACAACGAGTCACGAGGATTAATTAACAAGGACAAATGTTTTACACAACGAGTCAAAGGGACTAATGAACAAGGACAAATAATTCAAACAACGAGTCATAATGAATAATGAACTTGGACAAATGGTTCACACAACGAGTCATAAGGGATAATTAACAAGGACAAATGATTCACACAACGAGTCACAATGACTAATGGACTAGAACAATTGATTCATACAAGGTGTTTCAATGACTATTGAACAAGGACAAATGTTTCACACAACGAATCACAAGGACTAATGAACAAGGACAAATGATTCACACAACGAGTCACAAGGACTAATGAAAAAGAACAAATGGTTCATACAACGAGTCACAAGGACTAATGAAGAAGAACAAATGGTTCACACAACAAGTCACAAGGACTAATGAACTAGAACAAATGATTTACCCAACGAGTCACAATGACTAATGAACAAGGACAAATGGTTCTCAACGAGTCACAAGGACGAATGCACAAGGATAAATTGTTCACACAAGGAGTCACAAGGACTAATTAACAAGGACAAATGATTTACACAACGAGTTAAAGGGACTAATGGACAAGGACAAATGATTCACACAACGAGTCAAAATGAATAATGAACTAAGACAAATGATTCACACAACGAGTCACAATGACTAATGAACTAGAACAAATGATTTACAAAACGAGTCACAATGACCAATGAACAAGGACAAATGGTTCACAACGAGTCACGAGGATTAATTAACAAGGACAAATGTTTTACACAACGAGTCAAAGGGACTAATGAACAAGGACAAATAATTCATACAACGAGTCATAATGAATAATGAACTAGGACAAATGGTTCACACAACGAGTCACAAGGAATAATTAACAAGGACAAATGATTCACACAACGAGTCACAATGACTAATGAACTAGAACAAATGATTCATACAAGGAGTTTCAATGTCTAATGAACAAGGACAAATGGTTCACACAACGAATCACAAGGACTAATGAACAAGGACAAATGATTCACACAACGAGTCACAAGGACTAATGAAAAAGTACAAATGGTTCATACAACGAGTCACAAGGACTAATGAAGAAGAACAAATGGTTCACACAACAAGTCACAAGGACTAATGAACTAGAACAAATGATTTACCCAACGAGTCACAATGACTAATGAACAAGGACAAATGTTTCTCAGCGAGTCACAAGGACGAATGCACAAGGATAAATGGTTCACACAAGGAGTCACAAGGACTAATTAATAAGGACAAATGATTTACACAACGAGTCAAAGGGACTAATGGACAAGGACAAATGATTCACACAACGAGTCATAATCAATAATGAACTAAGACAAATGATTCACACAACGAGTCCCAATGACTAATGAACTAGAACAAATGATTTACAAAACGGGTCACAATGACCAATGAACCATGACAAATGGTTCACAACGAGTCACGAGGATTAATTAACAAGGACAAATGTTTTACACAACGAATCACAAGGACTAATGAACAAGGACAAATGATTCACACAACGAGTCACAAGGACTAATGAAAAAGAACAAATGGTTCACACAATGAGTCACAAGGACTTGAACAAGAACAAATGGTTTACACAACGAGTCACAAGGACTAATTAATAAGGACAAATGAATTACACAACGAGTCACAAGGAATTATGAACAAGAACAAATGATTCACACAACGAGTCACAAGGATTAATTAATAAGGACAAATGATTTACAGAACGAGTCACAATGACTAATGAACAAGGACAAATGGTTCACACAAGGAGTCTCAAGGACTAATTAACAAGGACAAATAATTTACACAACGAGTCAAAGGGACTAATGAATAAGGACAAATGATTCACACAACGAGTCATAATGAATAATGAACTAGGACAAATGATTCACACAACGAGTCATAATGAATAATGAACTAAGACAAATGATTCACACAACGAGTTACAATGACTAATGAACTAGAACAAATGATTTAGAAAACGAGTCACAATGACTAATGAACAAGGACAAATGGTTCACAACGAGTCACGAGGATTAATTAACAAGGACAAATGTTTTATACAACGAGTCAAAGGGACTAATGAACAAGGACAAATAATTCAAACAACGAGTCATAATGAATAATGAACTTGGACAAATGGTTCACACAACGAGTCATAAGGGATAATTAACAAGGACAAATGATTCACACAACGAGTCACAATGACTAATGAACTAGAACAATTGATTCATACAAGGTGTTTCAATGACTAGTGAACAAGGACAAATGTTTCACACAACGAATCACAAGGACTAATGAACAAGGACAAATGATTCACACAACGAGTCACAAGGACTAATGAAAAAGAACAAATGGTTCATACAACGAGTCACAAGGACTAATGAAGAAGAACAAATGGTTCACACAACAAGTCACAAGGACTAATGAACTAGAACAAATGATTTACCCAACGAGTCACAATGACTAATGAACAAGGACAAATGGTTCTCAACGAGTCACAAGGACGAATGCACAAGGATAAATTGTTCACACAAGGAGTCACAAGGACTAATTAACAAGGACAAATGATTTACACAACGAGTTAAAGGGACTAATGGACAAGGACAAATGATTCACACAACGAGTCAAAATGAATAATGAACTAAGACAAATGATTCACACAACGAGTCACAATGACTAATGAACTAGAACAAATGATTTACAAAACGAGTCACAATGACCAATGAACAAGGACAAATGGTTCACAACGAGTCACGAGGATTAATTAACAAGGACAAATGTTTTACACAACGAGTCAAAGGGACTAATGAACAAGGACAAATAATTCACACAACGAGTCATAATGAATAATGAACTAGGACAAAAGGTTCACACAACAAGTCACAAGGAATAATTAACAAGGACAAATGATTCACACAACGAGTCACAATGACTAATGAACTAGAACAATTGATTCATACAAGGAGTTTCAATGTCTAATGAACAAGGTCAAATGGTTCACACAACGAATCACAAGGACTAATGAACAAGGACAAATGATTCACACAACGAGTCACAAGGACTAATGAAAAAGTACAAATGGTTCATACAACTAGTCACAAGGACTAATGAAGAAGAACAAATGGTTCACACAACAAGTCACAAGGACTAATGAACTAGAACAAATGATTTACCCAACGAGTCACAATGACTAATGAACAAGGACAAATGTTTCTCAACGAGTCACAAGGACGAATGCACAAGGATAAATGGTTCACACAAGGAGTCACAAGGACTAATTAACAAGGACAAATGATTTACACAACGAGTCAAAGGGACTAATGGACAAGGACAAATGATTCACACAACGAGTCATAATCAATAATGAACTAAGACAAATGATTCACACAACGAGTCACAATGACTAATGAACTAGAACAAATGATTTACAAAACGGGTCACAATGACCAATGAACAATGACAAATGGTTCACAACGAGTCACGAGGATTAATTAACAAGGACAAATGTTTTACACAACGAATCACAAGGACTAATGAACAAGGACAAATGATTCACACAACGAGTCACAAGGACTAATGAAAAAGAACAAATGGTTCACACAATGAGTCACAAGGACTTGAACAAGAACAAATGGTTTACACAACGAGTCACAAGGACTAATTAATAAGGACAAATGAATTACACAACGAGTCACAAGGAATTATGAACAAGAACAAATGATTCACACAACGAGTCACAAGGATTAATTAATAAGGACAAATGATTTACATAACGAGTCACAATGACTAATGAACAAGGACAAATGGTTCACACAAGGAGTCTCAAGGACTAATTAACAAGGACAAATAATTTACACAACGAGTCAAAGGGACTAATGAACAAGGACAAATGATTCACACAACGAGTCATAATGAATAATGAACTAGGACAAATGATTCACACAACGAGTCATAATGAATAATGAACTAAGACAAATGATTCACACAACGAGTCACAATGACTAATGAACTAGAACAAATGATTTAGAAAACGAGTCACAATGACTAATGAACAAGGACAAATGGTTCACAACGAGTCACGAGGATTAATTAACAAGGACAAATGTTTTACACAACGAGTCAAAGGGACTAATGAACAAGGACAAATAATTCAAACAACGAGTCATAATGAATAATGAACTTGGACAAATGGTTCACACAACGAGTCATAAGGGATAATTAACAAGGACAAATGATTCACACAACGAGTCACAATGACTAATGGACTAGAACAATTGATTCATACAAGGTGTTTCAATGACTATTGAACAAGGACAAATGTTTCACACAACGAATCACAAGGACTAATGAACAAGGACAAATGATTCACACAACGAGTCACAAGGACTAATGAAAAAGAACAAATGGTTCATACAACGAGTCACAAGGACTAATGAAGAAGAACAAATGGTTCACACAACAAGTCACAAGGACTAATGAACTAGAACAAATGATTTACCCAACGAGTCACAATGACTAATGAACAAGGACAAATGGTTCTCAACGAGTCACAAGGACGAATGCACAAGGATAAATTGTTCACACAAGGAGTCACAAGGACTAATTAACAAGGACAAATGATTTACACAACGAGTTAAAGGGACTAATGGACAAGGACAAATGATTCACACAACGAGTCAAAATGAATAATGAACTAAGACAAATGATTCACACAACGAGTCACAATGACTAATGAACTAGAACAAATGATTTACAAAACGAGTCACAATGACCAATGAACAAGGACAAATGGTTCACAACGAGTCACGAGGATTAATTAACAAGGACAAATGTTTTACACAACGAGTCAAAGGGACTAATGAACAAGGACAAATAATTCATACAACGAGTCATAATGAATAATGAACTAGGACAAATGGTTCACACAACGAGTCACAAGGAATAATTAACAAGGACAAATGATTCACACAACGAGTCACAATGACTAATGAACTAGAACAAATGATTCATACAAGGAGTTTCAATGTCTAATGAACAAGGACAAATGGTTCACACAACGAATCACAAGGACTAATGAACAAGGACAAATGATTCACACAACGAGTCACAAGGACTAATGAAAAAGTACAAATGGTTCATACAACGAGTCACAAGGACTAATGAAGAAGAACAAATGGTTCACACAACAAGTCACAAGGACTAATGAACTAGAACAAATGATTTACCCAACGAGTCACAATGACTAATGAACAAGGACAAATGTTTCTCAGCGAGTCACAAGGACGAATGCACAAGGATAAATGGTTCACACAAGGAGTCACAAGGACTAATTAATAAGGACAAATGATTTACACAACGAGTCAAAGGGACTAATGGACAAGGACAAATGATTCACACAACGAGTCATAATCAATAATGAACTAAGACAAATGATTCACACAACGAGTCCCAATGACTAATGAACTAGAACAAATGATTTACAAAACGGGTCACAATGACCAATGAACCATGACAAATGGTTCACAACGAGTCACGAGGATTAATTAACAAGGACAAATGTTTTACACAACGAATCACAAGGACTAATGAACAAGGACAAATGATTCACACAACGAGTCACAAGGACTAATGAAAAAGAACAAATGGTTCACACAATGAGTCACAAGGACTTGAACAAGAACAAATGGTTTACACAACGAGTCACAAGGACTAATTAATAAGGACAAATGAATTACACAACGAGTCACAAGGAATTATGAACAAGAACAAATGATTCACACAACGAGTCACAAGGATTAATTAATAAGGACAAATGATTTACATAACGAGTCACAATGACTAATGAACAAGGACAAATGGTTCACACAAGGAGTCTCAAGGACTAATTAACAAGGACAAATAATTTACACAACGAGTCAAAGGGACTAATGAATAAGGACAAATGATTCACACAACGAGTCATAATGAATAATGAACTAGGACAAATGATTCACACAACGAGTCATAATGAATAATGAACTAAGACAAATGATTCACACAACGAGTTACAATGACTAATGAACTAGAACAAATGATTTAGAAAACGAGTCACAATGACTAATGAACAAGGACAAATGGTTCACAACGAGTCACGAGGATTAATTAACAAGGACAAATGTTTTACACAACGAGTCAAAGGGACTAATGAACAAGGACAAATAATTCAAACAACGAGTCATAATGAATAATGAACTTGGACAAATGGTTCACACAACGAGTCATAAGGGATAATTAACAAGGACAAATGATTCACACAACGAGTCACAATGACTAATGAACTAGAACAATTGATTCATACAAGGTGTTTCAATGACTAGTGAACAAGGACAAATGTTTCACACAACGAATCACAAGGACTAATGAACAAGGACAAATGATTCACACAACGAGTCACAAGGACTAATGAAAAAGAACAAATGGTTCATACAACGAGTCACAAGGACTAATGAAGAAGAACAAATGGTTCACACAACAAGTCACAAGGACTAATGAACTAGAACAAATGATTTACCCAACGAGTCACAATGACTAATGAACAAGGACAAATGGTTCTCAACGAGTCACAAGGACGAATGCACAAGGATAAATTGTTCACACAAGGAGTCACAAGGACTAATTAACAAGGACAAATGATTTACACAACGAGTTAAAGGGACTAATGGACAAGGACAAATGATTCACACAACGAGTCAAAATGAATAATGAACTAAGACAAATGATTCACACAACGAGTCACAATGACTAATGAACTAGAACAAATGATTTACAAAACGAGTCACAATGACCAATGAACAAGGACAAATGGTTCACAACGAGTCACGAGGATTAATTAACAAGGACAAATGTTTTACACAACGAGTCAAAGGGACTAATGAACAAGGACAAATAATTCACACAACGAGTCATAATGAATAATGAACTAGGACAAATGGTTCACACAACGAGTCACAAGGAATAATTAACAAGGACAAATGATTCACACAACGAGTCACAATGACTAATGAACTAGAACAAATGATTCATACAAGGAGTTTCAATGTCTAATGAACAAGGACAAATGGTTCACACAACGAATCACAAGGACTAATGAACAAGGACAAATGATTCACACAACGAGTCACAAGGACTAATGAAAAAGAACAAATGGTTCATACAACGAGTCACAAGGACTAATGAAGAAGAACAAATGGTTCACACAACAGGTCACAAGGACTAATGAACTAGAACAAATGATTTACCCAACGAGTCACAATGACTAATGAACAAGGACAAATGGTTCTCAACGAGTCACAAGGACGAATGCACAAGGATAAATTGTTCACACAAGGAGTCACAAGGACTAATTAACAAGGACAAATGATTTACTCAACGAGTTAAAGGGACTAATGGACAAGGACAAATGATTCACACAACGAGTCAAAATGAATAATGAACTAAGACAAATGATTCACACAACGAGTCACAATGACTAATGAACTAGAACAAATGATTTACAAAACGAGTCACAATGACCAATGAACAAGGACAAATGGTTCACAACGAGTCACGAGGATTAATTAACAAGGACAAATGTTTTACACAACGAGTCAAAGGGACTAATGAACAAGGACAAATAATTCACACAACGAGTCATAATGAATAATGAACTAGGACAAATTGTTCACACAACGAGTCACAAGGAATAATTAACAAGGACAAATGATTCACACAACGAGTCACAATGACTAATGAACTAGAACAAATGATTCATACAAGGAGTTTCAATGTCTAATGAACAAGGTCAAATGGTTCACACAACGAATCACAAGGACTAATGAACAAGGACAAATGATTCACACAACGAGTCACAAGGACTAATGAAAAAGTACAAATGGTTCATACAACGAGTCACAAGGACTAATGAAGAAGAACAAATGGTTCACACAACAAGTCACAAGGACTAATGAACTAGAACAAATGATTTACCCAACGAGTCACAATGACTAATGAACAAGGACAAATGTTTCTCAACGAGTCACAAGGACGAATGCACAAGGATAAATGGTTCACACAAGGAGTCACAAGGACTAATTAACAAGGACAAATGATTTACACAACGAGTCAAAGGGACTAATGGACAAGGACAAATGATTCACACAACGAGTCATAATCAATAATGAACTAAGACAAATGATTCACACAACGAGTCACAATGACTAATGAACTAGAACAAATGATTTACAAAACGGGGCACAATGACCAATGAACAATGACAAATGGTTCACAACGAGTCACGAGGATTAATTAACAAGGACAAATGTTTTACACAACGAATCACAAGGACTAATGAACAAGGACAAATGATTCACACAACGAGTCACAAGGACTAATGAAAAAGAACAAATGGTTCACACAATGAGTCACAAGGACTTGAACAAGAACAAATGGTTTACACAACGAGTCACAAGGACTAATTAATAAGGACAAATGAATTACACAACGAGTCACAAGGAATTATGAACAAGAACAAATGATTCACACAACGAGTCACAAGGATTAATTAATAAGGACAAATGATTTACAGAACGAGTCACAATGACTAATGAACAAGGACAAATGGTTCACACAAGGAGTCTCAAGGACTAATTAACAAGGACAAATAATTTACACAACGAGTCAAAGGGACTAATGAACAAGGACAAATGATTCACACAACGAGTCATAATGAATAATGAACTAGGACAAATGATTCACACAACGAGTCATAATGAATAATGAACTAAGACAAATGATTCACACAACGAGTCACAATGACTAATGAACTAGAACAAATGATTTAGAAAACGAGTCACAATGACTAATGAACAAGGACAAATGGTTCACAACGAGTCACGAGGATTAATTAACAAGGACAAATGTTTTACACAACGAGTCAAAGGGACTAATGAACAAGGACAAATAATTCAAACAATGAGTCATAATGAATAATGAACTTGGACAAATGGTTCACACAACGAGTCATAAGGGATAATTAACAAGGACAAATGATTCACACAACGAGTCACAATGACTAATGAACTAGAACAATTGATTCATACAAGGTGTTTCAATGACTAGTGAACAAGGACAAATGTTTCACACAACGAATCACAAGGACTAATGAACAAGGACAAATGATTCACACAACGAGTCACAAGGACTAATGAAAACGAACAAATGGTTCATACAACGAGTCACAAGGACTAATGAAGAAGAACAAATGGTTCACACAACAAGTCACAAGGACTAATGAACTAGAACAAATGATTTACCCAACGAGTCACAATGACTAATGAACAAGGACAAATGGTTCTCAACGAGTCACAAGGACGAATGCACAAGGATAAATTGTTCACACAAGGAGTCACAAGGACTAATTAACAAGGACAAATGATTTACACAACGAGTTAAAGGGACTAATGGACAAGGACAAATGATTCACACAACGAGTCAAAATGAATAATGAACTAAGACAAATGATTCACACAACGAGTCACAATGACTAATGAACTAGAACAAATGATTTACAAAACGAGTCACAATGACCAATGAACAAGGACAAATGGTTCACAACGAGTAACGAGGATTAATTAACAAGGACAAATGTTTTACACAACGAGTCAAAGGGACTAATGAACAAGGACAAATTATTCACACAACGAGTCATAATGAATAATGAACTAGGACAAATGGTTCACACAACGAGTCACAAGGAATAATTAACAAGGACAAATGATTCACACAACGAGTCACAATGACTAATGAACTAGAACAAATGATTCATACAAGGAGTTTCAATGTCTAATGAACAAGGACAAATGGTTCACACAACGAATCACAAGGACTAATGAACAAGGACAAATGATTCACACAACGAGTCACAAGGACTAATGAAAAAGTACAAATGGTTCATACAACGAGTCACAAGGACTAATGAAGAAGAACAAATGGTTCACACAACAAGTCACAAGGACTAATGAACTAGAACAAATGATTTACCCAACGAGTCACAATGACTAATGAACAAGGACAAATGTTTCTCAACGAGTCACAAGGACGAATGCACAAGGATAAATGGTTCACACAAGGAGTCACAAGGACTAATTAACAAGGACAAATGATTTACACAACGAGTCAAAGGGACTAATGGACAAGGACAAATGATTCACACAACGAGTCATAATCAATAATGAACTAAGACAAATGATTCACACAACGAGTCACAATGACTAATGAATTAGAACAAATGATTTACAAAACGGGTCACAATGACCAATGAACAATGACAAATGGTTCACAACGAGTCACGAGGATTAATTAACAAGGACAAATGTTTTACACAACGAATAACAAGGACTAATGAACAAGGACAAATGATTCACACAACGAGTCACAAGGACTAATGAAAAAGAACAAATGGTTCACACAATGAGTCACAAGGACTTGAACAAGAACAAATGGTTTACACAACGAGTCACAAGGACTAATTAATAAGGACAAATGAATTACACAACGAGTCACAAGGAATTATGAACAAGAACAAATGATTCACACAAGGAGTCACAAGGATTAATTAATAAGGACAAATGATTTACAGAACGAGTCACAATGACTAATGAACAAGGACAAATGGTTCACACAAGGAGTCTCAAGGACTAATTAACAAGGACAAATAATTTACACAACGAGTCAAAGGGACTAATGAACAAGGACAAATGATTCACACAACGAGTCATAATGAATAATGAACTAGGACAAATGATTCACACAACGAGTCATAATGAATAATGAACTAAGACAAATGATTCACACAACGAGTCACAATGACTAATGAACTAGAACAAATGATTTAGAAAACGAGTCACAATGACTAATGAACAAGGACAAATGGTTCACAACGAGTCACGAGGATTAATTAACAAGGACAAATGTTTTACACAACGAGTCAAAGGGACTAATGAACAAGGACAAATAATTCAAACAACGAGTCATAATGAATAATGAACTTGGACAAATGGTTCACACAACGAGTCATAAGGGATAATTAACAAGGACAAATGATTCACACAACGAGTCACAATGACTAATGAACTAGAACAATTGATTCATACAAGGTGTTTCAATGACTAGTGAACAAGGACAAATGTTTCACACAACGAATCACAAGGACTAATGAACAAGGACAAATGATTCACACAACGAGTCACAAGGACTAATGAAAAAGAACAAATGGTTCATACAACGAGTCACAAGGACTAATGAAGAAGAACAAATGGTTCACACAACAAGTCACAAAGACTAATGAACTAGAACAAATGATTTACCCAACGAGTCACAATGACTAATGAACAAGGACAAATGGTTCTCAACGAGTCACAAGGACGAATGCACAAGGATAAATTGTTCACACAAGGAGTCACAAGGACTAATTAACAAGGACAAATGATTTACACAACGAGTTAAAGGGACTAATGGACAAGGACAAATGATTCACACAACGAGTCAAAATGAATAATGAACTAAGACAAATGATTCACACAACGAGTCACAATGACTAATGAACTAGAACAAATGATTTACAAAACGAGTCACAATGACCAATGAACAAGGACAAATGGTTCACAACGAGTCACGAGGATTAATTAACAAGGACAAATGTTTTACACAACGAGTCAAAGGGACTAATGAACAAGGACAAATAATTCACACAACGAGTCATAATGAATAATGAACTAGGACAAATGGTTCACACAACGAGTCACAAGGAATAATTAACAAGGACAAATGATTCACACAACGAGTCACAATGACTAATGAACTAGAACAAATGATTCATACAAGGAGTTTCAATGTCTAATGAACAAGGACAAATGGTTCACACAACGAATCACAAGGACTAATGAACAAGGACAAATGATTCACACAACGAGTCACAAGGACTAATGAAAAAGTACAAATGGTTCATACAACGAGTCACAAGGACTAATGAAGAAGAACAAATGGTTCACACAACAAGTCACAAGGACTAATGAACTAGAACAAATGATTTACCCAACGAGTCACAATGACTAATGAACAAGGACAAATGTTTCTCAACGAGTCACAAGGACGAATGCACAAGGATAAATGGTTCACACAAGGAGTCACAAGGACTAATTAACAAGGACAAATGATTTACACAACGAGTCAAAGGGACTAATGGACAAGGACAAATGATTCACACAACGAGTCATAATCAATAATGAACTAAGACAAATGATTCACACAACGAGTCACAATGACTAATGAACTAGAACAAATGATTTACAAAACGGGTCACAATGACCAATGAACAATGACAAATGGTTCACAACGAGTCACGAGGATTAATTAACAAGGACAAATGTTTTACACAACGAATCACAAGGACTAATGAACAAGGACAAATGATTCACACAACGAGTCACAAGGACTAATGAAAAAGAACAAATGGTTCACACGATGAGTCACAAGGACTTGAACAAGAACAAATGGTTTACACAACGAGTCACAAGGACTAATTAATAAGGACAAATGAATTACACAACGAGTCACAAGGAATTATGAACAAGAACAAATGATTCACACAACGAGTCACAAGGATTAATTAATAAGGACAAATGATTTACAGAACGAGTCACAATGACTAATGAACAAGGACAAATGGTTCACACAAGGAGTCTCAAGGACTAATTAACAAGAACAAATAATTTACACAACGAGTCAAAGGGACTAATGAACAAGGACAAATGATTCACACAACGAGTCATAATGAATAATGAACTAGGACAAATGATTCACACAACGAGTCATAATGAATAATGAACTAAGACAAATGATTCACACAACGAGTCACAATGACTAATGAACTAGAACAAATGATTTAGAAAACGAGTCACAATGACTAATGAACAAGGACAAATGGTTCACAACGAGTCACGAGGATTAATTAACAAGGACAAATGTTTTACACAACGAGTCAAAGGGACTAATGAACAAGGACAAATAATTCAAACAACGAGTCATAATGAATAATGAACTTGGACAAATGGTTCACACAACGAGTCATAAGGGATAATTAACAAGGACAAATGATTCACACAACGAGTCACAATGACTAATGAACTAGAACAATTGATTCATACAAGGTGTTTCAATGACTAGTGAACAAGGACAAATGTTTCACACAACGAATCACAAGGACTAATGAACAAGGACAAATGATTCACACAACGAGTCACAAGGACTAATGAAAAAGAACAAATGGTTCATACAACGAGTCACAAGGACTAATGAAGAAGAACAAATGGTTCACACAACAAGTCACAAGGACTAATGAACTAGAACAAATGATTTACCCAACGAGTCACAATGACTAATGAACAAGGACAAATGGTTCTCAACGAGTCACAAGGACGAATGCACAAGGATAAATTGTTCACACAAGGAGTCACAAGGACTAATTAACAAGGACAAATGATTTACACAACGAGTTAAAGGGACTAATGGACAAGGACAAATGATTCACACAACGAGTCAAAATGAATAATGAACTAAGACAAATGATTCACACAACGAGTCACAATGACTAATGAACTAGAACAAATGATTTACAAAACGAGTCACAATGACCAATGAACAAGGACAAATGGTTCACAACGAGTCACGAGGATTAATTAACAAGGACAAATGTTTTACACAACGAGTCAAAGGGACTAATGAACAAGGACAAATAATTCACACAACGAGTCATAATGAATAATGAACTAGGACAAATGGTTCACACAACGAGTCACAAGGAATAATTAACAAGGACAAATGATTCACACAACGAGTCACAATGACTAATGAACTAGAACAAATGATTCATACAAGGAGTTTCAATGTCTAATGAACAAGGACAAATGGTTCACACAACGAATCACAAGGACTAATGAACAAGGACAAATGATTCACACAACGAGTCACAAGGACTAATGAAAAAGTACAAATGGTTCATACAACGAGTCACAAGGACTAATGAAGAAGAACAAATGGTTCACACAACAAGTCACAAGGACTAATGAACTAGAACAAATGATTTACCCAACGAGTCACAATGACTAATGAACAAGGACAAATGTTTCTCAACGAGTCACAAGGACGAATGCACAAGGATAAATGGTTCACACAAGGAGTCACAAGGACTAATTAACAAGGACAAAAGATTTACACAACGAGTCAAAGGGACTAATGGACAAGGACAAATGATTCACACAACGAGTCATAATCAATAATGAACTAAGACAAATGATTCACACAACGAGTCACAATGACTAATGAACTAGAAAAAATGATTTACAAAACGAGTCACAATGACTAATGAAAAAGAACAAATGGTTCACACAACGAGTCACAAAGACTAATGAACAAGAACAAATGGTTCACACAACGAGTCACAAGGACAAATGAACTAGAACAAATGATTTACACAATGACTAATGAACAAGGACAAATGGTTCACAAGGAGTCACAAGGACGAATGAACAAGGACAAATGGTTCACACAAGGAGTCACAAGGACTAATTAACAAGGACAAATAATTTACACAACGAGTCAAAGGGACTAATGGACAAGGACAAATGATTCACACAACGAGTCATAATGAATAATGAACTAAGACAAATGATTTACACAACGAGTCATAATGACTAATGAACAGGAACAAATGATTTACAAAATGAGTCACAATGACTAATGAACAAGGACATATGGTTCACAACGAGTCACGAGGATTAATTAACAAGGACAAATGTTTTACACAACGAGTCAAAGGGACTAATGAACAAGGACAAATAATTCACACAACGAGTCACAATGACTAATGAACTAGAACAAATGATTTATACTAGGAGTTTCAATGACTAATGAACAAGGACAAATGGTTCACACAACGAATCACAAGGATTCATTAACAAGGACAAATGCTTTACACAATGAGTCAAAGGGACTAATGAATAAGGATAAATAATTCACACAACGAGTCATAATGAATAATGAACTAGGACAAATGGTTCACACAACGAGTCATAAGGGATAATTAACAAGGAGAAATGATTCACACAACGAGTCACAATGACTAATGAACTAGAACAATTGATTCATACAAGGAGTTTCAATGACTAGTGAACAAGGACAAATGGTTCACACAACGAATCACAAGGACTAATTAACAAGGACAAATGCTTTACACAACGAGTCAAAGGAACAAATGAACAAGGACAAATAATTCACACAACGAGTCATAATGAATAATAAACTAGGACAAATGATTCACAAAACGAGTCACAATGACTAATAAACTAGAACAAATGATTCACACAAGGAGTTTCAATGAGTAATGAACAAGGACAAATGGTTCACACAATGAATCACAAGGACTAATGAACAAGGACAAATGATTCACACAACGAGTCACAAGGACTAATGAAAAAGAACAAATGGTTCACACAATGAGTCACAAGGACTTGAACAAGAACAAATGGTTTACACAACGAGTCACAAGGACTAATTAATAAGGACAAATGAATTACACAACGAGTCACAAGAAATTATGAACAAGAACAAATGATTCACACAACGAGTCACAAGGATTAATTAATAAGGACAAATGATTTACAGAACGAGTCACAATGACTAATGAACAAGGACAAATGGTTCACACAAGGAGTCTCAAGGACTAATTAACAAGGACAAATAATTTACACAACGAGTCAAAGGGACTAATGAACAAGGACAAATGATTCACACAACGAGTCATAATGAATAATGAACTAGGACAAATGATTCACACAACGAGTCATAATGAATAATGAACTAAGACAAATGATTCACACAACGAGTCACAATGACTAATGAACTAGAACAAATGATTTAGAAAACGAGTCACAATGACTAATGAACAAGGACAAATGGTTCACAACGAGTCACGAGGATTAATTAACAAGGACAAATGTTTTACACAACGAGTCAAAGGGACTAATGAACAAGGACAAATAATTCAAACAACGAGTCATAATGAATAATGAACTAGGACAAATGGTTCACACAACGAGTCATAAGGGATAATTAACAAGGACAAATGATTCACACAACGAGTCACAATGACTAATGAACTAGAACAATTGATTCATACAAGGAGTTTCAATGACTAGTTAACAAGGACAAATGGTTCACACAACGAATCACAAGGACTAATTAAAAAGAACAAATGCCTTACACAACGAGTCAAAGGGACTAATGAACAAGGACAAATAATTCACACAACGAGTCATAATGAATAATGAACTAGGACAAATGATTCACACAACGAGTCACAATGACTAATAAACTAGAACAAATAATTCACACAAGGAGTTTCAATGAGTAATGAACAAGGACAAATGGTTCACACAACGAATCACAAGGACTAATGAACAAGGACAAATGATTCACACAACGAGTCACAAGGACTAATGAAAAAGAACAAATGGTTCATACAACGAG
Source organism: Silene latifolia (assembly GCF_048544455.1). Classification (NCBI taxonomy): domain Eukaryota; kingdom Viridiplantae; phylum Streptophyta; class Magnoliopsida; order Caryophyllales; family Caryophyllaceae; genus Silene; species Silene latifolia. The sequence goes on from NW_027413268.1 coordinate 25,232, forward strand.
TCACAAGGACTAATGAAGAAGAACAAATGATTCACACAACAAGTCACAAGGACTAATGAAGTAGAACAAATGATTTACCCAACGAGTCACAATGACTAATGAACAAGGACAAATGGTTCTCAACGAGTCACAAGGACGAATGCACAAGGATAAATGGTTCACACAAGGAGTCACAAGGACTAATTAACAAGGACAAATGATTTACACAACGAGTTAAAGGGACTAATGAACAAGGACAAATGATTCACACAACGAGTCATAATGAATAATGAACTAGGACAAATGATTCACACAACGAGTCATAATGAATAATGAACTAAGACAAATGATTCACACAACGAGTCACAATGACTAATGAACTAGAACAAATGATTTACAAAACGAGTCACAATGACCAATAAACAAGGACAAATGGTTCACAACGAGTCACGAGGATTAATTAACAAGGACAAATGTTTTACACAACGAGTCAAAGGGACTAATGAACAAGGACAAATAATTCACACAACGAGTCATAATGAATAATGAACTAGGACAAATGGTTCACACAACGAGTCACAAGGAATAATTAACAAGGACAAATGATTCACACAACGAGTCACAATGACTAATGAACTAGAACAAATGATTCATAAAAGGAGTTTCAATGTCTAATGAACAAGGACAAATGGTTCACACAACGAATCACAAGGACTAATGAAGAAGGACAAATGATTCACACAACGAGTCACAAGGACTAATGAAAAAGTACAAATGGTGAAGGAAAGGTAGATCTTTATACCTAACAACATACTCATATATGTATAATTTAATTTGTCATAAAATTAACTAATGATCTTATGCATGCAAACAAAAGATAAAATAGAGGAGAAATCATGTCCTTACATTGCAATATCGGTATATATGGGCACAAAAGAGTTCTCCTTCTCTTTTGTTCTTGAGCTATCCCTTAAATGGAAGAACAAACACCCAAGACCCAAGTGTAGGATCTCTCCCAAGGCTTTATACCCAAAGCTTTCTCTTAATTAAAACCAATATTATGAAGACTAGATAATACTAATTTTGTGAGAAAATTGAACCAAAAATATGGTCACCAAAGGCACATGATGCCACGGTTTTTAGGAGAGGAGAGGAAGAATTTTTTATGCCTTAAACTTCTTAAAGTTTCAGCCTTATTAAGCATGTTCAAAAACACACTCATTGAATGAAATGATGGCATGAATATATAAGCAATTATAATAAGAAAACAACCCTTTGAATTCTCCTTTTTGGACCGTGCAAAAGAGAAGAAGAGGAGAGGTTATATTCTCTTCTATGCTCTTTTCGGTTCATATAATAATATGGGTCCATATTATTTTTGTCAATTTGTCAATATGTTACATGTCATATGTCACATAAAATTGTCATGTATTTTTAACATATTAAAAATCAACGTATTAATTAAAATACGTCATATACAAAAATCGACTTAGTAATTCATAATTACTTGTACCGAAAATATTTTACCAACCATAAATCACAACAACTTGTATTTATAATTATTCATTCAATTTCAATTGTTTCTTTAAACAATAATTTCATCTGAGTAAAGATACAATTCGATCACTCAGACCGTATCTCATCTAAATGAGACACGTAAATTTCACTTCCAAAATCGTCCGTCAATTTTCAAGTAATTTAATTAACTCGTAACATTATACGATTAATTAAATAATCAATTAAGAGTGTTGCCCTATAGGTATGACCTAGGGGATCAACTGATCACCACCGTCGCACGACAGTAATGTCAAACTCTAGTCAGCCAATCATTACCGATATGTGTGGACCAGTTGTGGTAAAAATACTTCCCAAATGTATTCTTTAAAATGAGATTTAATAATGATATTTAAATCATATGATCGCACTGTTGTTGAGGACACATTTCCCAACAATCTCCCACTTGTCCTCGACAAGTGTGCGTCACCAATTCTCTTGTCCTATTACTATCTCCCACTCAATGCAAGGTGTCTTTCAGGTCGTACTTGCAAGTGATCATATCGTGAGTGGTTTCCTCGATCTGGAGAATAACTGATTGACCGGATTTATCCACCATGGATACATTCCGAGCGTGGCCACGCATTTCCAGTTCATTACTCCTCGAGTGGCCCTGAGATATTGTTATAACCCTGACAAAGGGGTGGACAATTCCTATCGCACTCATTCCCTTCGACTAGCCACAGCCATCATAACCCAAAATATGCCCATTTGACCCCATTTACGAAGGTCGTAGTAACACAAATCAAAGTTAATCTGAAACTGTGCCATCTTAGGAGAATAGTCTTTAGTCAAAAGAATCGACTCATTTGAATACTATAGCAGCTCTCGCCACGACCAGGCTATATAAATTTGCCAGAACTCTATAAGCGGTCATTAGGCCCGACAAAATGTTCCTAACAGTCTGCCTATGTGATCGACTAGTCATCTCACATGACTCTATGGCACTTGAACTTGCCATCAATCGCATCACACTCTAGTCACTTCGAGACGTCACCTCATACAAGTGACTATGGGCGAATACAATGCTAATCCGTGTTCACTTTAACGGGGTTCAATTGTCTCTACAACCCGTTTGGATGTAACAAAGTATAAAAGTAGTTTTTAAAGAAAAACTCGAACGACAAATGCGATTATCACATATGAATAGTCAATGCCTGATTACTATTTCATATTCTATAATCTAATTTGATCTTTGTATGTAGTTGTTCATTTCAATTCAATTGAAATGACATGACTCATCATGTTTAGCCTTTGAGAAGGCTTTGGTTAGTAGGTTTTATCAACTTCTTGTACCTTACTCAACCTTACTACATTCTCGTTTTCCTTTGTAATGTATACATTTGCATTACAAAACTTTCTGAGTACGTGTCGAGATCCAATCAAGACATAGGCCCTCTAGCCTAAGAATAGCTCCCACTGTTTTCACAGTGTGCGGGACTCATCCTTCTTGCACATCTCATGATTGCAAGTGTACTCAATTTCCGTTATAAATATCTCTCATTGTTCTTTATTGCCTAGAACGATTCTAGAAAATCTACTTCTTAATTATCATAGCCACAATGGTATCTTAACCATCTAATGTGTTTTGATTATGGTTTTGTCGGAAACCATGCGCAATCTCAATTGTCAATTGTCACTTGTGTAACACCCTTACACAAAATTGCATCATAAACACTTTGCTTTACTTCCTTAATGCTTCTGCAAGCACTTAAGAATAATCTTCATGGCTTACTTGATAAAGATTTCTTAAATTCGATTTTGAAAACAATTCATCATACTCAAAGTATATGAAGTGTTATACATCATTACTCATTTAATTGATCCGGCAGCGGAAGCAAATGGAATCAATCAAACATGTTCAATTCAATTGAACTAGTCATGAATCTTATCAACATAAGACTTCTTATTGACGCTAATATCATGTGGATTTATCTACATAAATCTAGATATTAAAGATGTATTATATTACTCCAAAAGTCTTAAATCATTCTCAATGATCAATATGTCATCCACATATCGGACTAATTAAAATTTCCGTAACTCCCACTAAACTTCATGTATAAAAACAACTTCTCGTCTTATCGAGAAAAGTTTTATAACATGATCAAAACATTGATTCTAACTCATTGATGTCCTACTTAAGACCCTCTCTTAAGTTTCACATTATCTTAGGATTCTAAGAATCTATAAAACTCATGACATGTATTGAATACATTCCTTCTATTGAAGAAGTGGGTTTTAGATTCACTTGCTGTATTCATATCCTCATTATGAAACACAATCCCTAAGAAGATCCAAATAGACTTAAGCATTTCAACCAGTGCAAAACTCTTTGCTACCAATCTTGCTTTGAAATCTCTCTTTATTAGTGCAAAACCCTTTGTCACTAATCAAGCCTTTTTGTTTCGGATTTTCATGGCTCTAAGCCTTGTATTGAGTTGTGACTTAAACACTCTTATGTAAGTCATATGTTCATTACTTTCTAGAAGTAATCAACTTGAATCAAACAATTTCTTTTGTAAGTTATAAGCTCTTTACTTTCTTAAAAGTAGCTTGAATTCATCATCTTTAACAAGTGACGAATTTAACCTCCTAGGTTTTTAAATAAACAACGTCTTACACAACACGTCCCATGTAGCCAAGAAAGACCTGTTTCTTGCGACATAACATTCACAACATGTCTCATGTAGCCAAGAAAGACCTGTTTCTTGCGACATAACATTCTTTGTGGCTCTTGAATAATTTTCTCCCACTCTGTCTTCTAGAAATAAACTTGTATTTTTAGAAAGACAGCTTCACGAGCCACAAACCCGGTGTACTCGTGATTATAATAAGGAAAAATGAGCATTTGTTTCTTGTGAAAACTTACAAACATGGTACCCTTACCATTTCATATCTCATATGATTCTATTTAGTGGAAAAATATTTTAGACAAAAATGATAAAATCCCCAAAAGGATCAAGTAACTCAAAGTAACTTGATTGAAGTCCAAATCATATTGTATAGCGTTTGGTTTCTTATCCAGCCACACATTACTCCAAAATGCGTGCTAAGAGAGATTAACTTGTGATACTATATCACATTTCCTTTGGCTTATAGCAAAGTCTTCACTTTGATAATCCCATCACGACTAAATCGTGATTCCTTGAACTCTTTGAACTTCTTCAAAGGATTTCTCTATTTACCTCATCAACTTAAATCGTTGGTAAAAGAAAATGATCAACCTATTTTGGATCAATGATTTACAACCTCGATCTCCTTTTCAACCAAAAGGCACGAGACATCTTGCTTTGAATACAAGATACGCATATACCATTAACAATCTAATGGTTTCAAGAGTACTCGATAACTCTTTGCGTTAATCATTTCAGAATCTAAGGTTTGATCTTGGGTTACCAATTTTGAGTCTTGCATCATCTTCATGATATATCATTCTAGTTTGGTTTAGAATATAATCACCTTGATAATGGGCTAGCCATACATCAAATCGTGGTGTATAGGGTCACAAAAGTGAAACCTCTTTTGTATCTTAACAAGTTGTATTCTTATTTAGAGTTCATGTACTTAATAGTCATAATTAAGTACAACTCCAAACCCAAAAACTAGATTTAGTACACAATGACTCTATCTCTCGACTTCATTGTTGCTAGTCGTCACATTCTAATCATCCTATGTATCAAACATAATGATGAAAACCACCACTGGTTTCTAATATTGACGAAGTGGTACTAGCAAAATTTATGTTTAATCAAATAAACATTTAAAGAAGAAGATCCCATTAGATGTCCCACAACTAACTTGTTGATTCTTCAATAATTTGGGGTAGTTTCCTTTCTTGTGTCCAACATTTGAGACAATGGAAACTTTATCGGTCGGGATTGATAGGTTTAGTATCGTCATTCTCAACAACTTTACTTTTAACATTACCTTGTATCAATTCCATTATAATCTTTACTTCTTGAACCTCGTCCTCATCTTAACGGTTTAAGAGAATGCTCCCACTTATTTCAATGAGTCTTTGCTTTGAGAAGCAAAATTGAATTCATGAAGAACACTCTTCATTTGTTCGTTTTAGTCTTAAAAACTCTCATTGAGGTGGTTGCGTTATTTTGGTCAATTACGAATTCTGACAAAACTAATTACCAAAACAATCATTTCAAGGTACTTAATTCTTTTAAGTACATGAAAAACAATCCATTGTAAGTAGATGTGTTAGTCTATAATCAAAAACCTGTTTGATAATAGATAACTTTAATCTATACTCTTTGCAAGAGATCCTTGGCAATGGTTCATATGAGGTTTTAGAAGCAAAATTCAAATTTGTCTCTAGTTACGATGTTTTAATGGAGATTTTGGAAAAATCGAAATGATATCGTATATGAATTGTGGTAAAGAAATAGAACAATATAATAACGAAATAGTGGAAAACTTAACATTTATCGTTTTAATAATACTTGTAGGTAACAAGTTTTATGCATTTTTCTAGTGACCTCTACCCAACTAGATAAATGATTCCAAGACCCAAATTCATATCGATTTAGGCACGGTGTGGCCGATGAAACCTTCATCAATATAACTCGGTGGATTAACTCTTTAATCGATTCTACTTTTAGAACTCTTGGTCGATAAAATTACATTAACATTTATCTTTAGCCCAAAACACATTCAACAAGGGGACGGTGTGGCCGATGAAACCCTTATCGAAAAACTTTTGTTGAGTTCAATCCAAATTTCGAATAAATGTGTCCATGATCCAAACCCACATTAACTTGGGCACGGTGTGGCCGATGAAACCCTCATCAACATGAATTCGGTGGATTGACATTCATCACCCACTTCCCCTACGTAACAAGGTTTGTACCCCGGTGTGGCCGAGTGCACTCCCTCACGAAATAGGTTTTCATGGTTTCTACTATTTGGTAAGGCTATATCTCAATTAATTGTTTTAGCGAGAGGTCATGTCAATTTATTATCTATCACGTTTTAAGTGAACTAAAGCGGTGAACTACGATAATTCTAATTGACACGGTCGAAGGACTCGATGATGCATGTTTTAGTTATGGCGATTTAGCGATGCATGCGACATAAATAAAATGCAAAACATAAAAAAAATCCTAGTATGGCCTTCCTAGAAATAGAAAACTGTTTAACTATTACATATTCGGAAACCAACTCCATTGGTCCCTTGAACTTCGGTTGTGGCACGCATCTCGAGGTAACACCGTCTTTATGTATCGCCATCTTTAGGAAATCCGTCTTTAGGAACTCCGAAATGAATTAAAATTACATAATGAATTACATAATTCCTATTATACATTTGTAACTATAATAAAATAAATCTATTAAATTACAAGACGGTGATACGAGATCACATTAAAAATTTACAACCGAATCGATATTCCCATACATTTCGGGTAATACCAATTAAAAACTAAGGCCATACTAAGCAAAATTACATAATTCAAAATTATATAAATAAAAGACATTCAACAATTGAAATATGCAGCATTATAATATGTATGAACATGCCCAATTTTATGCTAAATCGCCTTTAAATTTGCCAATATCATATATTACTCGGTTTTTACGGATTTGCGTGATTCAACATTTTACAATCACCAAAAATACATAAATTCATATTTATGTATAAGTTAATTACCCTAACCTCTTAGGACTCAAAATTTAGTCTTCACTAATAATTTGACCATAATAAACTCATATTTGTTCATAATGGACTTAAAATTACAATAAAATGCTATAAACTTCAAATAAATCATAAAAATTTCAAATAAATTCAAAATTTGAAATTTAAACTCATGAACATTCTGGAAAAATACCATGACACTCATAATATTCAAAAACTTAGGTTAAAAATTTCGAAATTTATCCGAAAAACAATGTTGCGGTTTATCGGTTTTAACTAAAATAATCATAAAAATATGAGAAAATTATTTTCACCAACTTTTCAATTTTAGATCTGAAAAAGATAATAAAAAGCAACATGTGACGTTTTTCCTTAGTCATGAAGCATGTTTTAGTAATTTTTCACTAAAAATGTCACTATTTATGCTATTTTTCTTCAAAAATTCATAAATCATGCATAAAGACTTCAATATAGCCAATTATTTTACACACATCTTGTAAAATTGCATGTGACAACATACTAAATTTCTATGACCAGATTCGAAATTTATCTCATATTAACCTATTTTTTACCAAAAAAAACGAATTTAATAATGAAAAATTCATTTTTCGAGCATAAAAACTCATAAAATTATGAAACTTTCCAGATCATCTAATAATAATATATGTGAAAACATATCCAAAAAGAACTGGAAAATTCGAAGTTTAGCTAATTTTCGTCCAAAAATGGCATTTTTATCATAAAAATCACATTTTAATGCCAATATTATATAATATGAACAGTAAAATCCGTAAATTAACCAAAAATCCTAAAAATCATTTTAGGACCAGAAACTTATCATGCATAAATTATTTTCGTGATATATCATAATATCACAAATTTACAAGTTTTGTATGTTAATCATATAACTCGGAAAAACAATAACCGATTTGCATGCAAACAACCTTTGCTCTGATACCAATTGAAGGAAAGGTAGATCTTTATACCTAACAACATACTCATATATGTATAATTTAATTTGTCATAAAATTAACTAATGATCTTATGCATGCAAACAAAAGATAAAATAGAGGAGAAATCATGTCCTTACATTGCAATATCGGTATATATGGGCACAAAAGAGTTCTCCTTCTCTTTTGTTCTTGAGCTATCCCTTAAATGGAAGAACAAACACCCAAGACCCAAGTGTAGGATCTCTCCCAAGGCTTTATACCCAAAGCTTTCTCTTAATTAAAACCAATATTATGAAGACTAGATAATACTAATTTTGTGAGAAAATTGAACCAAAAATATGGTCACCAAAGGCACATGATGCCACGGTTTTTAGGAGAGGAGAGGAAGAATTTTTTATGCCTTAAACTTCTTAAAGTTTCAGCCTTGTTAAGCATGTTCAAAAACACACTCATTGAATGAAATGATGGCATGAATATATAAGCAATTATAATAAGAAAACAACCCTTTGAATTCTCCTTTTTGGACCGTGCAAAAGAGAAGAAGAGGAGAGGTTATATTCTCTTCTATGCTCTTTTCGGTTCATATAATAATATGGGTCCATATTATTTTTGTCAATTTGTCAATATGTTACATGTCATATGTCACATAAAATTGTTATGTATTTTTAACATATTAAAAATCAACGTATTAATTAAAATACGTCATATACAAAAATCGACTTAGTAATTCATAATTACTTGTACCGAAAATATTTTACCAACCATAAATCACAACAACTTGTATTTATAATTATTCATTCAATTTCAATTGTTTCTTTAAACAATAATTTCATCTGAGTAAAGATACAATTCGATCACTCAGACCGTATCTCATCTAAATGAGACACGTAAATTTCACTTCCAAAATCGTCCGTCAATTTTCAAGTAATTTAATTAACTCGTAACATTATACGATTAATTAAATAATCAATTAAGAGTGTTGCCCTATAGATATGACCTAGGGGATCAACTGATCACCACCGTCGCACGACAGTAATGTCAAACTCTAGTCAGCCAATCATTACCGATATGTGTGGACCAGTTGACAGTAAAAATACTTCCCAAATGTATTCTTTAAAATGAGATTTAATAATGATATTTAAATCATATGATCGCACTGTTGTTGAGGACACATTTCCCAACAAATGGTTCATACAACGAGTCACAAGGACTAATGAAGAAGAACAAATGGTTCACACAACAAGTCACAAGGACTAATGAACTAGAACAAATGATTTACCCAACGAGTCACAATGAATAATGAACAAGGACAAATGTTTCTCAACGAGTCACAAGGACGAATGCACAAGGATAAATGGTTCACACAAGGAGTCACAAGGACTAATTAACAAGGACAAATGATTTACACAACGAGTCAAAGGGACTAATGGACAAGGACAAATGATTCACACAACGAGTCATAATCAATAATGAACTAAGACAAATGATTCACACAACGAGTCACAATGACTAATGAACTAGAAAAAATGATTTACAAAACGAGTCACAATGACTAATGAAAAAGAACAAATGGTTCACACAACGAGTCACAAGGACTAATGAACAAGAACAAATGGTTCACACAACGAGTCACAAGGACAAATGAACTAGAACAAATGATTTACACAATGACTAATGAACAAGGACAAATGGTTCACAAGGAGTCACAAGGACGAATGAACAAGGACAAATGGTTCACACAAGGAGTCACAAGGACTAATTAACAAGGACAAATAATTTACACAACGAGTCAAAGGGACTAATGGACAAGGACAAATGATTCACACAACGAGTCATAATGAATAATGAACTAAGACAAATGATTTACACAACGAGTCATAATGACTAATGAACTAGAACAAACGATTTACAAAATGTGTCACAATGACTAATGAACAAGGACATATGGTTCACAACGAGTCACGAGGATTAATTAACAAGGACAAATGTTTTACACAACGAGTCAAAGGGACTAATGAACAAGGACAAATAATTCACACAACGAGTCACAATGACTAATGAACTAGAACAAATGATTTATACAGGGAGTTTCAATGACTAATGAATAAGGACAAATGGTTCACACAACGAATCACAAGGATTAATTAACAAGGACAAATGCTTTACACAATGAGTCAAAGGGACTAATGAATAAGGATAAATAATTCACACAACGAGTCATAATGAATAATGAACTAGGACAAATGGTTCACACAACGAGTCATAAGGGATAATTAACAAGGAGAAATGATTCACACAACGAGTCACAATGACTAATAAACTAGAACAATTGATTCATATAAGGAGTTTCAATGACTAGTGAACAAGGACAAATGGTTCACACAACGAATCACAAGGACTAATTAACAAGGACAAATGCTTTACACAACGAGTCAAAGGAACAAATGAACAAGGACAAATAATTCACACAACGAGTCATAATGAATAATGAACTAGGACAAATGATTCACACAACGAGTCACAATGACTAATAAACTAGAACAAATGATTCACACAAGGAGTTTCAATGAGTAATGAACAAGGACAAATGGTTCACACAACGAATCACAAGGACTAATGAACAAGGACAAATGATTCACACAACGAGTCACAAGGACTAATGAAAAAGAACAAATGGTTCACACAACGAGTCATAAGGACTAATGAACTAGAACAAATGATTTACCCAACGAGTCACAATGACTAATGAACAAGGACAAATGGTTCTCAACGAGTCACAAGGACGAATGCACAAGGATAAATGGTTCACACAAGGAGTCACAAGGACTAATTAACAAGGACAAATGATTTACACAACGAGTTAAAGGGACTAATGGACAAGGACAAATGATTCACACAACGAGTCAAAATGAATAATTAACTAAGACAAATGATTCACACAACGAGTCACAATGACTAATGAACTAGAACAAATGATTTACAAAACGAGTCACAATGACCAATAAACAAGGACAAATGGTTCACAACGAGTCACGAGGATTAATTAACAAGGACAAATGTTTTACACAACGAGTCAAAGGGACTAATGAACAAGGACAAATAATTCACACAACGAGTCACAATGACTAATGAACTAGAACAAATGATTTATACAGGGAGTTTCAATGACTAATGAACAAGGACAAATGGTTCACACAACGAATCACAAGGATTAATTAACAAGGACAAATGCTTTACACAATGAGTCAAAGGGACTAATGAATAAGGATAAATAATTCACACAACGAGTCATAATGAATAATGAACTAGGACAAATGGTTCACACAACGAGTCATAAGGGATAATTAACAAGGAGAAATGATTCACACAACGAGTCACAATGACTAATAAACTAGAACAATAGATTCATACAAGGAGTTTCAATGACTAGTGAACAAGGACAAATGGTTCACACAACGAATCACAAGGACTAATTAACAAGGACAAATGCTTTACACAACGAGTCAAAGGAACAAATGAACAAGGACAAATAATTCACACAACGAGTCATAATGAATAATGAACTAGGACAAATGATTCACACAACGAGTCACAATGACTAATAAACTAGAACAAATGAATCACACAAGGAGTTTCAATGAGTAATGAACAAGGACAAATGGTTCACACAACGAATCACAAGAACTAATGAACAAGGACAAATGATTCACACAACGAGTCACAAGGACTAATGAAAAAGAACAAATGGTTCACATAATGAGTCACAAGGACTTGAACAAGAACAAATGGTTTACACAACGAGTCACAAGGACTAATTAATAAGGACAAATGAATTACACAACGAGTCACAAGGAATTATGAACAAGAACAAATGATTCACACAACGAGTCACAAGGACTAATGAACAAGGACAAATGATTCACACAACGAGTCACAAGGACTAATGAAAAAGAACAAATGGTTCACACAACGAGTCATAAGGACTAATGAACTAGAACAAATGATTTACCCAACGAGTCACAATGACTAATGAACAAGGACAAATGGTTCTCAACGAGTCACAAGGACGAATGCACAAGGATAAATGGTTCACACAAGGAGTCACAAGGACTAATTAACAAGGACAAATGATTTACACAACGAGTTAAAGGGACTAATGGACAAGGACAAATGATTCACACAACGAGTCAAAATGAATAATTAACTAAGACAAATGATTCACACAACGAGTCACAATGACTAATGAACTAGAACAAATGATTTACAAAACGAGTCACAATGACCAATAAACAAGGACAAATGGTTCACAACGAGTCACGAGGATTAATTAACAAGGACAAATGTTTTACACAACGAGTCAAAGGGACTAATGAACAAGGACAAATAATTCACACAACGAGTCACAATGACTAATGAACTAGAACAAATGATTTATACAGGGAGTTTCAATGACTAATGAACAAGGACAAATGGTTCACACAACGAATCACAAGGATTAATTAACAAGGACAAATGCTTTACACAATGAGTCAAAGGGACTAATGAATAAGGATAAATAATTCACACAACGAGTCATAATGAATAATGAACTAGGACAAATGGTTCACACAACGAGTCATAAGGGATAATTAACAAGGAGAAATGATTCACACAACGAGTCACAATGACTAATAAACTAGAACAATAGATTCATACAAGGAGTTTCAATGACTAGTGAACAAGGACAAATGGTTCACACAACGAATCACAAGGACTAATTAACAAGGACAAATGCTTTACACAACGAGTCAAAGGAACAAATGAACAAGGACAAATAATTCACACAACGAGTCATAATGAATAATGAACTAGGACAAATGATTCACACAACGAGTCACAATGACTAATAAACTAGAACAAATGAATCACACAAGGAGTTTCAATGAGTAATGAACAAGGACAAATGGTTCACACAACGAATCACAAGAACTAATGAACAAGGACAAATGATTCACACAACGAGTCACAAGGACTAATGAAAAAGAACAAATGGTTCACATAATGAGTCACAAGGACTTGAACAAGAACAAATGGTTTACACAACGAGTCACAAGGACTAATTAATAAGGACAAATGAATTACACAACGAGTCACAAGGAATTATGAACAAGAACAAATGATTCACACAACGAGTCACAAGGATTAATTAATAAGGACAAATGATTTACAGAACGAGTCACAATGACTAATGAACAAGGACAAATGGTTCACACAAGGAGTCTCAGGGACTAATTAACAAGGACAAATAATTTACACAACGAGTCAAAGGGACTAATGAACAAGGACAAATGATTCACACAACGAGTCATAATGAATAATGAACTAGGACAAATGATTCACACAACGAGTCATAATGAATAATGAACTAAGACAAATGATTCACACAACGAGTCACAATGACTAATGAACTAGAACAATTGATTCATACAAGGAGTTTCAATGACTAGTGAACAAGGACAAATGGTTCACTCAACGAATCACAAGGACTAATTAACAAGAACAAATGCTTTACACAACGAGTCAAAGGGACTAATGAACAAGGACAAATAATTCACACAACGAGTCATAATGAATAATGAACTAGGACAAATGATTCACACAACGAGTCACAATGAGTAACAAACTAGAACAAATGATTCACACAAGGAGTTTCAATGAGTAATGAACAAGGACAAATGGTTCACACAACGAATCACAAGGACTAATGAACAAGGACAAATGATTCACACAACGAGTCACAAGGACTAATGAAAAAGAACAAATGGTTCACACAACGAGTCACAAGGACTAATAAACAAGAACAAATGGTTTACACAACGAGTCACAAGGTCTAATTAATAAGGACAAATGAATTACACAACGAGTCACAAGGATTAATTAATAAGGACAAATGATTTACACAACGAGTCACAATGACTAATGAACAAGGACAAATGGTTCACACAAGGAGTCTCGGGGACTAATTAACAAGGACAAATAATTTACACAACGAGTCAAAGGGACTAATGAACAAGGACAAATGATTCACACAACGAGTCATAATGAATAATGAATTAAGACAAATGATTCACATAACGAGTCATAATGAATAATGAACTAAGACAAATGATTCACACAACGAGTCACAATGACTAATGAACTAGAACAAATGATTTAGAAAACGAGTCACAATGACTAATGAACAAGGACAAATGGTTCACATCGAGTCACGAGGATTAATTAACAAGGACAAATATTTTACACAACGAGTCAAAAGGACTAATGAACAAGGACAAATAATTCAAACAACGAGTCATAATGAATAATGAACTAGGACAAATGGTTCACACAACGAGTCACAAGGAATAATTAACAAGGAAAAATGATTCACACAACGAGTCACAATGACTAATGAACTAGAAAAAATGATTCATACAAGGAGTTTCAATGACTAATGAACAAGGACAAATGATTCACACAACGTATCACAAGGACTAATGAACAAGGACAAATGATTCACACAACGAGTCACAAGGACTAATGAAAAAGAACAAATGGTTCATACAACGAGTCATAAGGACTAATGAAGAAGAACAAATGGTTCACACAACGAGTCACAAGGACTAATGAACTAGAACAAATGATTTACCCAACGAGTCACAATGACTAATGAACAAGGACAAATGGTTCACAACGAGTCACAAGGACGAATGAACAAGGACAAATGGTTCACACAAGGAGTCACAAGAACTAATTAACAAGGACAAATGATTTACACAACGAGTCAAAGGGACTAATGAACAAGGACAAATAATTCACACAACGAGTCATAATGAATAATGAACTAGGACAAATGGTTCACACAATGAGTCACAAGGAATAATTAACAAGGACAAATGATTCACAAGGGACTAATGAACAAGGACAAATAATTCACACAATGAGTCATAATGAATAATTAATTAGGACAAATGGTTCACACAACGAGTCACAAGGAATAATTAACAAGGACAAATGATTCACACAACGAGTCACAATGACTAATGAACTAGAACAAATGATTCATACAAGGAGTTTCAATTACTAATGAACAAGGACAAATTGTTCACACAACGAATCACAAGGACTAATTAACAAGGACAAATGCTTTACACAACGAGTCAATGGGACTAATGAACAAGGACAAATAATTCACACAATGAGTCATAATGAATAATGAACTAGGACAAATGATTCACACAACGAGTCACAATGAGTAATAAACTAGAACAAATGATTCACACAAGGAGTTTCAATGAGTAATGAACAAGGACAAATGGTTCACACAACGAATCACAAGGACTAACGAACAAGGACAAATGATTCACACAACGAGTCACAAGGACTAATGAAAAAGAACAAATGGTTCACACAACGAGTCACAAGGACTAATAAACAAGAACAAATGGTTTACACAACGAGTCACAAGGTCTAATTAATAAGGACAAATGAATTACACAACGAGTCACAAGGATTAATTAATAAGGACAAATGATTTACACAACGAGTCACAATGACTAATGAACAAGGACAAATGGTTCACACAAGGAGTCTCGGGGACTAATTAACAAGGACAAATAATTTACACAACGAGTCAAAGGGACTAATGAACAAGGACAAATGATTCACACAACGAGTCATAATGAATAATGAATTAAGACAAATGATTCACATAACGAGTCATAATGAATAATGAACTAAGACAAATGATTCACACAACGAGTCACAATGACTAATGAACTAGAACAAATGATTTAGAAAACGAGTCACAATGACTAATGAACAAGGACAAATGGTTCACATCGAGTCACGAGGATTAATTAACAAGGACAAATATTTTACACAACGAGTCAAAAGGACTAATGAACAAGGACAAATAATTCAAACAACGAGTCATAATGAATAATGAACTAGGACAAATGGTTCACACAACGAGTCACAAGGAATAATTAACAAGGAAAAATGATTCACACAACGAGTCACAATGACTAATGAACTAGAAAAAATGATTCATACAAGGAGTTTCAATGACTAATGAACAAGGACAAATGATTCACACAACGTATCACAAGGACTAATGAACAAGGACAAATGATTCACACAACGAGTCACAAGGACTAATGAAAAAGAACAAATGGTTCATACAACGAGTCATAAGGACTAATGAAGAAGAACAAATGGTTCACACAACGAGTCACAAGGACTAATGAACTAGAACAAATGATTTACCCAACGAGTCACAATGACTAATGAACAAGGACAAATGGTTCACAACGAGTCACAAGGACGAATGAACAAGGACAAATGGTTCACACAAGGAGTCACAAGAACTAATTAACAAGGACAAATGATTTACACAACGAGTCAAAGGGACTAATGAACAAGGACAAATAATTCACACAACGAGTCATAATGAATAATGAACTAGGACAAATGGTTCACACAATGAGTCACAAGGAATAATTAACAAGGACAAATGATTCACAAGGGACTAATGAACAAGGACAAATAATTCACACAATGAGTCATAATGAATAATTAATTAGGACAAATGGTTCACACAACGAGTCACAAGGAATAATTAACAAGGACAAATGATTCACACAACGAGTCACAATGACTAATGAACTAGAACAAATGATTCATACAAGGAGTTTCAATTACTAATGAACAAGGACAAATTGTTCACACAACGAATCACAAGGACTAATTAACAAGGACAAATGCTTTACACAACGAGTCAATGGGACTAATGAACAAGGACAAATAATTCACACAACGAGTCATAATGAATAATGAACTAGGACAAATGATTCACACAACGAGTCACAATGAGTAATAAACTAGAACAAATGATTCACACAAGGAGTTTCAATGAGTAATGAACAAGGACAAATGGTTCACACAACGAATCACAAGGACTAACGAACAAGGACAAATGATTCACACAACGAGTCACAAGGACTAATGAAAAAGAACAAATGGTTCACACAACGAGTCACAAGGACTAATAAACAAGAACAAATGGTTTACACAACGAGTCACAAGGTCTAATTAATAAGGACAAATGAATTACACAACGAGTCACAAGGATTAATTAATAAGGACAAATGATTTACACAACGAGTCACAATGACTAATGAATAAGGACAAATGGTTCACACAAGGAGTCTCGGGGACTAATTAACAAGGACAAATAATTTACACAACGAGTCAAAGGGACTAATGAACAAGGACAAATGATTCACACAACGAGTCATAATGAATAATGAATTAAGACAAATGATTCACACAACGAGTCATAATGAATAATGAACTAAGACAAATGATTCACACAACGAGTCACAATGACTAATGAACTAGAACAAATGATTTAGAAAACGAGTCACAATGACTAATGAACAAGGACAAATGGTTCACATCGAGTCACGAGGATTAATTAACAAGGACAAATATTTTACACAACGAGTCAAAAGGACTAATGAACAAGGACAAATAATTCAAACAACGAGTCATAATGAATAATGAACTAGGACAAATGGTTCACACAACGAGTCACAAGGAATAATAATTAACAAGGACAAATGATTCACACAACGAGTCACAATGACTAATGAACTAGAACAAATGATTCATACAAGGAGTTTCAATGACTAATGAACAAGGACAAATGATTCACACAACGTATCACAAGGACTAATGAACAAGGACAAATGATTCACACAACGAGTCACAAGGACTAATGAAAAAGAACAAATGGTTCATACAACGAGTCATAAGGACTAATGAAGAAGAACAAATGGTTCACACAACGAGTCACAAGGACTAATGAACTAGAACAAATGATTTACCCAACGAGTCACAATGACTAATGAACAAGGACAAATGGTTCACAACGAGTCACAAGGACGAATGAACAAGGACAAATGGTTCACACAAGGAGTCACAAGAACTAATTAACAAGGACAAATGATTTACACAACGAGTCAAAGGGACTAATGAACAAGGACAAATAATTCACACAACGAGTCATAATGAATAATGAACTAGGACAAATGGTTCACACAATGAGTCACAAGGAATAATTAACAAGGACAAATGATTCACAAGGGACTAATGAACAAGGACAAATAATTCACACAATGAGTCATAATGAATAATTAATTAGGACAAATGGTTCACACAACGAGTCACAAGGAATAATTAACAAGGACAAATGATTCACACAACGAGTCACAATGACTAATGAACTAGAACAAATGATTCATACAAGGAGTTTCAATTACTAATGAACAAGGACAAATTGTTCACACAACGAATCACAAGGACTAATTAACAAGGACAAATGCTTTACACAACGAGTCAATGGGACTAATGAACAAGGACAAATAATTCACACAACGAGTCATAATGAATAATGAACTAGGACAAATGATTCACACAACGAGTCACAATGAGTAATAAACTAGAACAAATGATTCACACAAGGAGTTTCAATGAGTAATGAACAAGGACAAATGGTTCACACAACGAATCACAAGGACTAACGAACAAGGACAAATGATTCACACAACGAGTCACAAGGACTAATGAAAAAGAACAAATGGTTCACACAACGAGTCACAAGGACTAATAAACAAGAACAAATGGTTTACACAACGAGTCACAAGGTCTAATTAATAAGGACAAATGAATTACACAACGAGTCACAAGGATTAATTAATAAGGACAAATGATTTACACAACGAGTCACAATGACTAATGAATAAGGACAAATGGTTCACACAAGGAGTCTCGGGGACTAATTAACAAGGACAAATAATTTACACAACGAGTCAAAGGGACTAATGAACAAGGACAAATGATTCACACAACGAGTCATAATGAATAATGAATTAAGACAAATGATTCACACAACGAGTCATAATGAATAATGAACTAAGACAAATGATTCACACAACGAGTCACAATGACTAATGAACTAGAACAAATGATTTAGAAAACGAGTCACAATGACTAATGAACAAGGACAAATGGTTCACATCGAGTCACGAGGATTAATTAACAAGGACAAATATTTTACACAACGAGTCAAAAGGACTAATGAACAAGGACAAATAATTCAAACAACGAGTCATAATAAATAATGAACTAGGACAAATGGTTCACACAACGAGTCACAAGGAATAATTAACAAGGAAAAATGATTCACACAACGAGTCACAATGACTAATGAACTAGAACAAATGATTCATACAAGGAGTTTCAATGACTAATGAACAAGGACAAATGATTTACACAACGTATCACAAGGACTAATGAACAAGGACAAATGATTCACACAACGAGTCACAAGGACTAATGAAAAAGAACAAATGGTTCATACAACGAGTCTTAAGGACTAATGAAGAAGAACAAATGGTTCACACAACGAGTCACAAGGACTAATGAACTAGAACAAATGATTTACCCAACGAGTCACAATGACTAATGAACAAGGACAAATGGTTCACAACGAGTCACAAGGACGAATGAACAAGGACAAATGGTTCACACAATGAGTCACAAGGACTAATTAACAAGGACAAATGATTTACACAACGAGTCAAAGGGACTAATGAACAAGGACAAATAATTCACACAACGAGTCATAATGAATAATGAACTAGGACAAATGGTTCACACAACGAGTCACAAGGAATAATTAACAAGGACAAATGATTCACAAGGGACTAATGAACAAGGACAAATAATTCACACAATGAGTCATAATGAATAATTAATTAGGACAAATGGTTCACACAACGAGTCACAAGGAATAATTAACAAGGACAAATGATTCACACAACGAGTCACAATGACTAATGAACTAGAACAAATGATTCATACAAGGAGTTTCAATTACTAATGAACAAGGACAAATTGTTCACACAACGAATCACAAGGACTAATTAACAAGGACAAATGCTTTACACAACGAGTCAATGGGACTAATGAACAAGGACAAATAATTCACACAACGAGTCATAATGAATAATGAACTAGGACAAATGATTCACACAACGAGTCACAATGACTAAAAAACTAGAACAAATGATTCACACATGGAGTTTCAATGAGTAATGAACAAGGACAAATGGTTCACACAACGAATCACAAGGACTAATGAACAAGGACAAATGATTCACACAACGAGTCATAAGGACTAATGAAAAAGAACAAATGGTTCACACAACGAGTCACAAGGACTAATAAACAAGAACAAATGGTTTACACAACGAGTTACAAGGTCTAATTAATAAGGACAAATGAATTACACAACGAGTCACAAGGATTAATTAATAAGGACAAATGATTTACACAACGATGCACAATGACTAATGAACAAAGACAAATGGTTCACACAAAGAGTCTCAGGGACTAATTAACAAGGACAAATAATTTACACAACGAGTCAAAGGGACAACTGAACAAGGACAAATGATTCACACAACGAGTCATAATGAATAATGAACTAGGACAAATGGTTCACACAACGAGTCACAAGGAATAATTAACAAGGACAAATGATTCACAAGGGACTAATGAACAAGGACAAATAATTCACACAATGAGTCATAATGAATAATTAATTAGGACAAATGGTTCACACAACGAGTCACAAGGAATAATTAACAAGGACAAATGATTCACACAACGAGTCACAATGACTAATGAACTAGAACAAATGATTCATACAAGGAGTTTCAATTACTAATGAACAAGGACAAATTGTTCACACAACGAATCACAAGGACTAATTAACAAGGACAAATGCTTTACACAACGAGTCACAATGACTAATGAACAAGGAAAAATGGTTCACACAAGGAGTCTCAAGGACTAATTAACAAGGACAAATAATTTACACAACGAGTCAAAGGGACTAATGAACAAGGACAAATGATTCACACAACGAGTCATAATGAATAATGAACTAGGACAAATGATTCACACAACGAGTCATAATGAATAATGAACTAAGACAAATGATTCACACAACGAGTCACAATGACTAATGAACTAGAACAAATGATTTACAAAACGAGTCACAATGACTAATGAACAAGGACAAATGGTTCACAACGAGTCACAAGGATTAATTAACAAGGACAAATATTTTACACAACGAGTCAAAGGGACTAATGAACAAGGACAAATAATTCACACAACGAGTCATAATGAATAATGAACTAGGACAAATGATTCATACAAGGAGTTACAATGACTAATGAACTAGGACAAATGGTTCACACAACGAATCACAAGGACTAATGAACAAGGACAAATGATTCACACAACGAGTCACAAGGACTAATGAAAAAGAACTAATGGTTCATACAACGAGTCACAAGGACTAATGAAGAAGAACAAATGGTTCACACAACGAGTCACAAGGACTAATTAACAAAGACAAATGCTTTACACAACGAGTCAATGGGACTAATGAACAAGGACAAATAATTCACATAACGAGTCACAATGACTAATGAACTAGAACAAATGATTCATACAAGGAGTTTCAATGACTAATGAACTAGGACAAATGGTTCACACAACGAATCACAAGGACTAATGAACAAGGACAAATGATTCACACAACGAGTCACAAGGACTAATGAAAAAGAACTAATGGTTCATACAACGAGTCACAAGGACTAATGAAGAAGAACAAATGGTTCACACAACGAGTCACAAGGACTAATTAACAAGGACAAATGCTTTACACAACGAGTCAATGGGACTAATGAACAAGGACAAATGATTCACACAACGAGTCATAATGAATAATGAACTAGGACAAATGATTCAGACAACGAGTCATAATGAATAATGAACTAAGACAAATGATTCACACAACGAGTCACAATGACTAATGAACTAGAATAAATGATTTACAAAACGAGTCACAATGACTAATGAACAAGGACAAATAGTTCACAACGAGTCACGAGGATTAATTAACAAGGACAAATGTTTTACACAACGAGTCAAAGGGACTAATGAACAAGGACAAATAATTCACACAACGAGTCATAATGAATAATGAACTAGGACAAATGGTTCACACAACGAGTCACAAGGAATAAATAACAAGGACAAATGCTTTACACAACGAGTCAATAGGACTAATGAACAAGGACAAATGGTTCACACAAGGAGTCTCCAGGACTAATTAACAAGGACAAATAATTTACACAACGAGTCAAAGGGACTAATGAACAAGGACAAATGATTCACCTAACGAGTCATAATGAATAATGAACTAGGACAAATGATTCACACAACGAGTCACAATGACTAATGAACTAGAACAAATGATTTACAAAACGAGTCACAATGACTAATGAACAAGGACAAATGGTTCACAACGAGTCACGAGGATTAATTAACAAGGACAAATGTTTTACACAACGAGTCAAAGGGACTAATGAACAAGGACAAATAATTCACACAACGAGTCATAATGAATAATGAACTAGGACAAATGGTTCACACAACGACTTACAAGGAATAATTAACAAGGACAAATGATTCACACAACGAGTCACAATGACTAATGAACTAGAACAAATGATTCATACAAGGAGTTTCAATGACTAATGAACAAGGACAAATGGATCACACAACGTATCACAAGGACTAATGAACAAGGACAAATGATTCACAAAACGAGTCACAAGGACTAATGAAAAAGAACAAATGGTTCATACAATGAGTCATAAGGACTAATGAAGAAGAACAAATGGTTCACACAACGAGTCACAAGGACTAATGAACTAGAACAAATGATTTACCCAACGAGTCACAATGACTAATGAACAAGGACAAATGGTTCACAACGAGTCACAAGGACGAATGAACAAGGACAAACGGTTCACACAAGGAGTCACAAGGACTAATTAACAAGGACAAATGATTTACACAACGAGTCAAAGGGACTATTGAACAAGGACAAATAATTCACACAACGAGTCATAATGAATAATGAACTAGGACAAATAGTTCACACAACGAGTCACAAGGAATAATTAACAAGGACAAATGATTCACACGGGACTAATGAACAAGGACAAATAATTCACACAATGATTCATAATGAATAATTAACTAGGACAAATGATTAACACAACGAGTCATAAGGGATAATTAACAAGGACAAATGATTCACACAACGAGTCACAATGACTAATGAACTAGAACAATTGATTCATACAAGGAGTTTCAATGACTAATGAACAAGGATAAATGGTTCACACAACGAATCACAAGGACTAATTAACAAGGACAAATGCTTTACACAACGAGCCAAAGGGACTAATGAACAAGGACAAATAATTCTCACAACGAGTCATAATGAATAATGAACTAGGACAAATGATTCACACAACGAGTCACAATGACTAATAAACTAGAACAAATAATTCACACAAGGAGTTTCAGTGAGTAATGAACAAGGACAATCGGTTCACACAACGAATCACAAGGACTAATGAACAAGGACAATGATTCACACAACGAGTCACAAGGACTAATAAAAAAGAACAAATGGTTCACACAACGAGCACAAGGACTAATGAACAAGAACAAATGGTTTACACAACGAGTCACAAGGACTAATTATTAAGGACAATTGAATTACTCAACGAGTCACAAGGAATAATGAACAAGGACAAATTATTCACACAACGAGTCACAAGGATTAATTAATAAGGACAAATTATTTACACAACGAGTCACAATGACTAATGAACAAGGACAAATGGTTCACACAAGGAGTCTCAAGGACTAATTAACAAGGACAAATAATTTACACAACGAGTCAAAGGGACTAATGAACAAGGATAAATGATTCACACAACGAGTCATAATGAATAATGAACTAGGACAAATGATTCACACAACGAGTCATAATGAATAATGAACTAAGACAAATGATTCACACAACGAGTCACAATGACTAATGAACTAGAACAAATGATTTACAAAAGGAGTCACAATGACTAATGAACAAGGACAAATGGTTCACAACGAGTCACAAGGATTAATTAACAAGGACAAATATTTTACACAACGAGTCAAAGGGACTAATGAACAAGGACAAATAATTCACACAACGAGTCATAATGAATAATGAACTAGGACAAATGATTCATACAAGGAGTTTCAATGACTAATGAACTAGGACAAATGGTTCACACAACGAATCACAAGGACTAATGAACAAGGACAAATTATTCACACAACGAGTCACAAGGACTAAAGAAAAAGAACTAATGGTTCATACAACGAGTCACAAGGACTAATGAAGAAGAACAAATGGTTCACACAACGAGTCACAAGGACTAATTAACAAGGAAAAATGCTTTACACAACGAGTCAATGGGACTAATGAACAAGGACAAATAATTCACATAACGAGTCACAATAACTAATGAACTAGAACAAATGATTCATACAAGGAGTTTCAATGACTAATGAACTAGGACAAATGGTTCACTCAACGAATCACAAGGACTAATGAACAAGAACAAATGGTTTACACAACGAGTCACAAGGACTAATTATTAAGGACAATTGAATTACTCAACGAGTCACAAGGAATAATGAACAAGGACAAATTATTCACACAACGAGTCACAAGGACTAATTAACAAGGACAAATGATTTACACAACGAGTCAAAGGGACTAATGAACAAGGACAAATAATTCACACAACGAGTCATAATGAATAATGAACTAGGACAAATAGTTCACACAACGAGTCACAAGGAATAATTAACAAGGACAAATGATTCACAAGGGACTAATGAACAAGGACAAATAATTCACACAATGAGTCATAATGAATGATTAACTAGGACAAATAGTTCACACAACGAGTCACAAAGAATAATTAACAAGGACAAATGATTTACACAACGAGTCACAATGACTAATGAACTAGAACAAATGATTCATACAAGGAGTTTCAATTACTAATGAACAATGACAAATTGTTCACACAACGAATCACAAGGACTAATTAACAAGGACAAATGCTTTACACAACGAGTCAATGGGACTAATGAACAAGGACAAATAATTCACATAACGAGTCATAATGAATAATGAACTAGGACAAATGATTAAAACAACGAGTCATAAGGGATAATTAACAAGGACAAATGATTCACACAACGAGTCACAATGACTAATGAACTAGAACAATTGATTCATACAAGGAGTTTCAATGACTAATGAACAAGGAAAATCGGTTCACACAACGAATCACAAGGACTAATGAACAAGGACAAATGATTCACACAACGAGTCACAAGGACTAATAAAAAAGAACAAATGGTTCACACAACGAGCACAAGGACTAATGAACAAGAACAAATGGTTTACACAACGAGTCACAAGGACTAATTATTAAGGACAATTGAATTACTCAACGAGTCACAAGGAATAATGAGCAAGGACAAATTATTCACACAACGAGTCACAAGGATTAATTAATAAGGACAAATGATTTACACAACGAGTCACAATGACTAATGAACAAGGACAAATGGTTCACACAAGGAGTCTCAAGGACTAATTAACAAGGACAAATGGTTCACAACGAGTCACAACGATTAATTAACAAGGAAAAATATTTTACACAACGAGTCAAAGGGACTAATGAACAAGGACAAATAATTCACACAACGAGTCATAATGAATAATGAACTAGGAGAAATGATTCATACAAGGAGTTTCAATGACTAATGAACTAGGACAAATGGTTCACACAACGAATCACAAGGACTAATGAACAAGGACAAATGATTCACACAACGAGTCACAAGGACTAATGAAAAAGAACTAATGGTTCATACAACGAGTCACAAGGACTAATGAAGAAGAACAAATGGTTCACACAACGAGTCACAAGGACTAATTAACAAGGACAAATGCTTTACACAACGAGTCAATGGGACTAATGAACAAGGACAAATAATTCACATAACGAGTCACAATGACTAATGAACTAGAACAAATGATTCATACAAGGAGTTTCAATGACTAATGAACTAGGACAAATGGTTCACACAACGAATCACAAGGACTAATGAACAAGGACAAATGATTCACACAACGAGTCACAAGGACTAATGAAAAAGAACTAATGGTTCATACAACGAGTCACAAGGACTAATGAAGAAGAACAAATGGTTCACACAACAAGTCACAAGGACTAATTAACAAGGACAAATGTTTTACACAACGAGTCAATGGGACTAATGAACAAGGACAAATGATTCACACAACGAGTCATAATGAATAATGTACTAGGACAAATGATTCAGACAACGAGTCATAATGAATAATGAAGTAAGACAAATGATTCACACAACGAGTCACAATGACTAATGAACTAGAACAAATGATTTACAAAACGAGTCACAATGACTAATGAACAAGGACAAATGGTTCACAACGAGTCACGAGGATTAATTAACAAGGACAAATGTTTTACACAACGAGTCAAAGAGACTAATGAACAAGGACAAATAATTCACACAACGAGTCATAATGAATAATGAACTAGGACAAATGGTTCACATAACGAGTCACAAGGAATAATTAACAAGGATAAATGCTTTACACAACGAGTCAATGAGACTAATGAACAAGGACAAATGGTTCACACAAGGAGTCTCCAGGACTAATTAACAAGGACAAATAATTTACACAACGAGTCAAAGGGACTAATGAACAAGGACAAATGATTCACACAACGAGTCATAATGAATAATGAACTAGGACAAATGATTCACACAACGAGTCATAATGAATAATGAACTAAGACAAATGATTCACACAACGAGTCACAATGACTAATGAACTAGAACAAATGATTTACAAAACGAGTCACAATGACTAATGAACAAGGACAAATGGTTCACAACGAGTCACGAGGATTAATTAACAAGGACAAATGTTTTACACAACGAGTCAAAGGGACTAATGAACAAGGACAAATAATTCACACAACGAGTCATAATGAATAATGAACTAGGACAAATGGTTCACACAACGAGTCACAAGGAATAATTAACAAGGACAAATGATTCACACAACGAGTCACAATGACTAATGAACTAGAACAAATGATTCATACAAGGAGTTTCAATGACTAATGAACAAGGACAAATGGTTCACACAACGTATCACAAGGACTAATGAACAAGGACAAATGATTCACACAACGAGTCACAAGGACTAATGAAAAAGAACAAATGGTTCATACAACGAGTCATAAGGACTAATGAAGAAGAACAAATGGTTCACACAACGAGTCACAAGGACTAATGAACTAGAACAAATGATTTACCTAACGAGTCACAATGACTAATGAACAAGGACAAATGGTTCACAACGAGTCACAAGGACGAATGAACAAGGACAAATGGTTCACACAAGGAGTCACAAGGACTAATTAACAAGGACAAATGATTTACACAACGAGTCAAAAGGACTAATGAACAAGGACAAATAATTCACACAACGAGTCATAATGAATAATGAACTAGGACAAATAGTTCACACAACGAGTCACAAGGAATAATTAACAAGGACAAATGATTCACAAGGGACTAATGAACAAGGACAAATAATTCACACAATAAGTCATAATGAATAATTAACTAGGACAAATGGTTCACACAACGAGTCACAAAGAATAATTAACAAGGACAAATGATTTAGACAACGAGTCACAATGACTAATGAACTAGAACAAATGATTCATACAAGGAGTTTCAATTACTAATGAACAATGACAAATTGTTCACACAACGAATCACAAGGACTAATTAACAAGGACAAATTCTTTACACAACGAGTCAATGGGACTAATGAACAAGGACAAATAATTCACATAACGAGTCATAATGAATAATGAACTAGGACAAATGATTAACACAACGAGTCATAAGGGATAATTAACAAGGACAAATGATTCACACAACGAGTCACAATGACTAATGAACTAGAACAATTGATTCATACAAGGAGTTTCAATGATTAATGAACAAGGATAAATGGTTCACACAACGAATCACAAGGACTAATTAACAAGGACATATGCTTTACACAACGAGCCAAAGGGACTAATGAACAAGGACAAATAATTCTCACAACGAGTCATAATGAATAATGAACTAGGACAAATGATTCACACAACGAGTCACAAGGACTAAAGAAAAAGAACTAATGGTTCATACAACGAGTCACAAGGACTAATGAAGAAGAACAAATGGTTCACACAACGAGTCACAAGGACTAATTAAAAAGGACAAATGCTTTACACAACGAGTCAATGGGACTAATGAACAAGGACAAATAATTCACATAACGAGTCACAATAACTAATGAACTAGAACAAATGATTCATACAAGGAGTTTCAATGACTAATGAACTAGGACAAATGGTTCACACAACGAATCACAAGGACTAATGAACAAGGACAAATGATTCACACAACGAGTCACAAGGACTAATGAAAAAGAACTAATGGTTCATACAACGAGTCACAAGGACTAATGAAGAAGAACAAATGGTTCACACAACGAGTCACAAGGACTAATTAACAAGGACAAATGCTTTACACAACGAGTCAATGGGACTAATGAACAAGGACAAATGATTCACACAACGAGTCATAATGAATAATGAACTAGGACAAATGATTCACACAACGAGTCATAATGAATAATGAACTAAGACAAATGATTCACACAACGAGTCACAATGACTAATAAACTAGAACAAATGATTTACAAAACGAGTCACAATGACTAATGAACAAGGACAAATGGTTCACAACGAGTCACGAGGATTAATTAACAAGGACAAATGTTTTACACAACGAGTCAAAGGGACTAATGAACAAGGACAAATAATTCACACAACGAGTCACAAGGACGAATGAACAAGGACAAATGGTTCACACAAAGAGTCACAAGGACTAATTAACAAGGACAAATGATTTACACAACGAGTCAAAGGGACTAATGAACAAGGACAAATAATTCACACAACGAGTCATAATGAATAATGAACTAGGACAAATAGTTCACACAACGAGTCACAAGGAATAATTAACAAGGACAAATGATTCACAAGGGACTAATGAACAAGGACAAATAATTCACACAATGAGTTATAATGAATAATTAACTAGGACAAATGGTTCACACAACGAGTCACAAAGAATAATTAACAAGGACAAATGATTTACACAACGAGTCACAATGACTAATGAACTAGAACAAATGATTCATACAAGGAGTTTCAATTACTAATGAACAATGACAAATTGTTCACACCACGAATCACAAGGACTAATTAACAAGGACAAATGCTTTACACAACGAGTCAATGGTGTTGGGAAATGTGTCCTCAACAATAGTGCGATCACATGATTTAAATATCATTATTAAATCTCATTTCAAGAATACGGAAAGGATGATACATTACATATATAGTCAACTGGTCCACACATATCGGTAATGATTGGCTGGCTAGAGTTTGACATTGCGTCGTGCGACGGTGGTGATCGATTGATCCCTTGAGGTCACACCTAAAGGACGATTCCCTTAATTGAAAAGGTTAATTAATTGTATACCGTCTGATTAATTAATTCCTTAAAATTGAACAAATTATTATAAGAGAGAGAATAATGACATCTTATTATAATGTGATTAAATGAGATTTCATTTAGTAATTTAAGAAGTTATATTACTAAAATTAATCGGTGTTTGCGAAACACGCGAGATGAGAATGATAAG
The DNA here is from genome assembly GCF_048544455.1 of Silene latifolia. Lineage (NCBI taxonomy): Eukaryota > Viridiplantae > Streptophyta > Magnoliopsida > Caryophyllales > Caryophyllaceae > Silene > Silene latifolia. Next base: position 55,284 of record NW_027413268.1, read on the forward strand.
TTAGTTATAATTACAAGATATTGTGAATTATACTAACTAGTAATTAAATGACCATTTTATGAGAAAGTAATTTTATATTACTAGTCAATTTGTTAAATATGATTTATTTAATTTATAAATGATATTTAATTTGTTAAATATGCATTTTAAATTAAAACAAGACATAAGACATGTCACATGTCACATGACATACAATTGTACAATTGACAAAAATAAAATGGACTCAATATTACAAGGAAAACCGTTTTTATATGTAGTGAGTGGGTGTTGATGGTTTTTGTTATTTAAATAATAAAATAAACATCATGATGACACCTACTACTAGCTAGCTTTTCTTGTGAAGAACAAAAAGCAAATTGGGAAGAAAAATTTGTCTAACCTATGTCCTCCCAACCGGTTTTCTATATAGCAAATTAGAGAGAATTTTCTCTAATTAATTCATTCTTACTTTTTATGAAAAACCTCTCTTCTCTCTCTTGTTCTTCACAAAATTCATTTTTGTGAATCTAATTTGTTTAAATCAAACACTAATAATACTAAAAGTAGTATATGAGTATTAGTAATAGATTTTAAGGTAAACCACAATATAAACATCTAGTACAAGTTAGTTTGTGGGATTAAGGGATAGTTTTGGGTGCAACTAATTGGAGGGCTTCTATTTTGAGGTCATGTATGTTCATCCATTAATGGAAAGCTCAAGAACTAACAAGAAGGAGATCTTGTTGGTGCCCAATATAACCGAAATTATTATGGTGAGAAAATGTTTTCTTATCTTCTTTTATTAAAGTTTGCATGCATAAAATCCATCTTTAATTTTATGACAAATTAATTTATAACATATAGAAGTATGTTAGTGTATATAGATCTACTTTTCCTTCAATCGGTATCATGAGCCACGGTTGTTTGCATGCAAATCGGTTAAAAGTTTTTCCGAGTTATAAGAATAACATATAAAACTTGTAAAATTTGTGCTATTATTATATATCACGAAATTAATTCATGCATATTAATATTTCTGGTCCTAAAATATTTTAGGATATTTTGGTTAATTTTACGGATTTTTATTGTTCATATAATTCAATAATGGCATTTAAATATGATTTTATGAGTAAAAATGTCATTTTTGGTCTAAAATTAGCTATACTTCGAATTTTCAGTTGATTTTTGGATATGTTGTCACATATATTATTTTGAGATAACCTGTAAATTTTCATAATTTTTGGACTTGTTATGCTCGAAAAATGGATTTTTCATTATTAAATTCGGATTTAGGTTAAAAATAGGTTAATATGAGTTAAATTTCGAATCTGGTCATAGAAATTTAATATGTTGTCACATGCAATTTTACAAGATGTGTGTAAAATAATTGGCTATAAAGAAGTCTTTTTGCATGATTTATGGATTTTTGAAGAAAAATAGCATAAATAGTGACATTATTAGTGTAAAATTAATAAAACATAATCTATGACTTAGGAAAAACGTCTAATGTTGCATTTTATTATCTTTTTCAGATCTAAAATTGAAAAGTTAATGAAAATAATTTTTTTCCATGTTTTTATGATTATTTTAGTTAAAACCGATAAACCGCAACATTGTTTTTCCGGAAAATTTCGAAATTTTTAACCTAAGATTTTGAACATTATGAGTGTCATGGTATTTTTTCCAGAATGTTCATGAATTTAAATTTCAAATTTTGAATTTATTTGAAATTTTGTGATTTATTTGAAGTTTATAGCTTATTTTTGTATTTTTGGACTATTAATGGACAATTTTAGTAATATAAGTTAATTATGGTCAATTTATTAGTGAAGACTAAATTTTGAGTCCTAAGTGGTTAGGGTAATTAACTAGTGCATAAATGTGAATTTATGTAATTTTTGTGATTATAAAATGTTGAAATCACGCAAATCCGTAAAAACGAGTAATATATGATATTGGCTAATTAAAGGCGATTTAGCATAAAATGAAGCATGTTCATACATACTATAATGCTGCATTTTTCTTTATGATTGTCATAATTTTAATTTATGTAATTTTTAATTATGTAATTTTACTTAGTATGGCCTTAGATTTTAATTGGTATTTCCCGAAATGTATGGAAATATCGATTCGGTTGTAATTTTATTGTGATCTCATATCACCGTTTTGTAATTTAATAGATTTATTTTATTTTAGTTACAAATGTATAATAGGAAATTATGTAATTTATTATGTAATTTTAATCATTCTGGAGTTCCCAAAGATGGATTTCTTCAAGAATGGCGATACATAAAGACGGTGTTACCTCGAGATGCGTGTCACAACCGAAGTTCAAGGGACCAATGGAGTTGGTTTCCGAATTTGTAATAGTTAAATAGTTTTTCTATTCTAGGTAAGGCCATACTAGGATTTATTTATTTTTATGCTTTGCATTTTATTTATATGTCACATGCATCGCTAAATCGCCATAACTAAAACATGCATTGTCATTTTATCGAGTTTATCGACCGTGTCAATTAGAATTATCGTAGTTCACCGCTTTAGTTCACTTAAAACGTGATAGATAATAAATTGACATGACCTCTCGCTAAAACAATCAATTGAGACTTAGCCTTACCAAAGAGTAGAAACCATGAAAACCTATTTCGTGAGGGAGTGCGCTCGGCCACACCGGGGTACAAACCTTGTTACGTAGGGGAAGTGGGTGATAAATGTCTATCCACCGAATTCATGTTGATAAGGGATGTATCGGCCACACCGTGCCCAAGTTGATGTGGATTTGGATCATGGACACATTTATTCGAAATTTGGGTTGAACTCAACAAAAGTTTTTGATAAGGGATGTATCGGCCCCACCGTGCCCTTGTCGGATGTGTTTTGGGCTAAAGATAAATGTTAATATAATTTTATCGACCAAGAGTTCTAAAAGTAGAATCGATTAAAGAGTTAATCCACCGAGTTATATTGATAAGGGATGTATCGGCCCCACCGTGCCCAAGTTAATATGAATTTGGATCTTGGAATCATTTATCATAGTTGGGTAGAGGTCACTATGTAAATGCTATACTTGTTTACAAGTATTAATAAAACGATAAATGTTAAGTTTTCCACTATTCCGTTATAATATTGTTCTATTTCTTTACCACAATTCATATACGATATCATTTCGATTTTTGATTCAAATCTCCTTAAAACATCGTAACTAAAGACAAATATGAATTTGCTTCTAAAACCTCATATGAACCATTGCTAAGGATCTCTTGTAAAGAGTATAGATTAAAGTTAGTCATTATCAAACAGGTTTTTGATTCTAGGCTAACACATCTACTTACAATGGATTGTTTTTCATGTACTTAAATGAATTAAGTACCTTGAAGCGATAAATTGTTTTGGTAATTAGTTTTGTCAGAATTCGTAATTGACCAAAATAACGCAACCACTTCAATGAAAGTTTTAAGACTAAAACGAACAAATAAAGAGTGATCTTCATGAATTCAATTTTGCTTCTCAAAGCAAAGACTCATTGAAATAAGTGGGAGCATTCTCTTAAACTGTTAAGATAAGGACGAGGTTAAAGAAGTAAAATTAGAATGGAATTGATACAAGGTTATGTTAAAGGTAAAGTTGTTGAGAATGACGATACTAAACCTATCAATCCCGACCGATAAAGTTTCCATTGTCTTAAATGTTGGACACAAGAAAGGAAACTACCCCAAATTATTGAAGAATCAACAAGTTAGTTGTGGGACATCTAATGGGATCTTCTTCTTTAAATGTTTATATGATTGACATAAATTTTGCTAGTACTACTTCGTCAATATTAGAAACCGGTGGTGGTTTTCATCATTATGTTTGATACATGGGATGATAAGAATATGACGACTAGCAACAATAATGTCGAGAGATAGAGTAATTGTGTACTCAATCTAGTTTTTGGATTTAAAGTGGTACTTAATTGTGACTATTAAGTGCATAAACTCTAAATAAGAATACATACTTGTTAAGATACAAAAGAGGTTTCACTTTTGTGACCCTTTACACCACGATTTGATATATGGCTAGCCCATTATCAAGGTGATAATATTCTAAACCAAACTAGAACGATATATCATGAAGATGATGCAAGACTCAAATTGGTAACCCAAGATTAAACCTTAAATTTTGGAATGATGAACGCAAAGAGTTATCGAGTACTCTTGAAACCATTAGATTGTTAATGGTATATGCGTATCTTGTATTCAAAGCAAGATGTCTCGTGCCTTTTGGTTGAAAAGGAGATCGAGGTTGTAAATCATTGATCCAAAATAGGTTGATCATTTTCTTTTACCAACGATTTAGGTCAACACTAATGTGTTCACTTAATAAGGTAAATAGAGAAATCTTTGAAGAATTTCAAAGAGTTCAAGGAATCACGATTTAAGTCGCGATGGGATTATCAAAGTGAAGACTTTGATATAAACCAAAGGAAATGTGATATAGTATCACAAGTTAACCTCTCTTAGCACGCATTATGGAATAATGTGTGATTAGATAAGAAATCAAATGCTATTCGATATGGTTTGAACTTCAATCAAGTTACTTTGAGTTACTTGATCCTTTTGGGGATTTTATCATTTTTGTCTAAATTATTTTTCCACTAAATCGAATCATATGAGATATGAAATGGTAAGGGTACCATGTTTGTAAGTTTTCACAAGAAACAAATGCTCATTTTTCCTTTTCAATTATCACGAGTACGACGGGTTTGTGGCTCGTGAAGCTGTCTTTCTAAAATACAAGTTTATTTTTAGAAGACAGAGTGGGAGAAATTATTCAAGAGCCACAAAGAATGCCACAGAGAATGTTATGTCGCAAGAAACTGGTCTTTCTTGGCTACATGAGACGTTTTGTGTAAGACATTGTTTCTTCAAAAACCTGGGAGGTTAAATTCGTCACTTGCTAAAAATGATGAATTCATGCTACTTTTAAGAAAGTAAAGAAATTGTTTGATTCAAGTTGATTACTTCTAGAAAGTAATGAACATATGACTTACATAAGAGTGTTTAAGTCACAACTCAATACAAGGCTTAGAGCCATGAGGATCCGAAATAAAAGGCTTGATTAGTGACAAAGGGTTTTGCACTAATAAAGAGATATTTCAAAGCAAGATTGGTTGCAAAGGGTTTTGCACTAATTGAAATGCTTAAGTCTATTTGGATCTTCTTAAGGATTGTGTTTCATTATGAGGATATGCATACAGCAAGTGAATCTAAAACCCACTTCTTCAATAGAAGGAATGTATTCAATACATGTCATGAGTTTTATAGATTCTTGCAATCCTAAGATAATGTGAAACTTAAGAGAGGATCTTAAGTAGGACATCAATGAGTTAGAATCAACATTTTGATCATGTGGCAAAACATTTCTCGATAAGTCGAGAAGTTGTGTTTATACATAAAGTTTAGTGGGAGTTACGGAAATTTTAATTAGTCCAATATGTGGATGACATATTGATCATTGCGAATGATTTAAGACTTTTGGAGTATTATAATACATCTTTAATATACGGATTTATGAAGATAAATCCACGTGATATTAGCGTCAATAAGAAGTCTTATGTTGATAAGATTCATGACCAGTTCAATTAAATTGAACATATTTGATTGGTTTCATTTGCTTCATTTGCAGATCAATTAAATGAGTAATGATGTATAACACTTCATATACTTCGAGTATGATGAATTGTTTTTCAAAATCGAATTTAAGTAATCTTTACCAAGTAAGCCATAAAGATTACCCTTAAGTGCTTGCAGAAGCATTAAGGCTATGATGCAAAGTGTTTATGATGCAATATTGTGTAAGGGTGTTACACAAGTGACAATTGACAATTGAGATTGCGCATGGTTTCCGACAAAACCATAATCAAAACACATTAGGATGGTTAAGATACCATTGTGGCAATGTTAATTAAGAAGTAGATTTTCTAGAATCGTTCTAGGCAATAAAGAACAATGAGAGATATTTATAACGGAAATTGAGTACACTTGCGATCATGAGATGTGCAAGAAGGATGAGTCCCGCACACTGTGAAAACAGTGGGAGCTATTCTTAGGCTAGAGGGCCTATGTCTTGATTGGATCTCGACACGTACTCAGAAAGTTTTGTAATGCAAATGTATACATTACAAAGGAAAACGAGTATGTAGTAAGGTTGAGTAAGGTACAAGAAGTTGATAAAACCTACTAACCAAAGCCTTCTCAAAGGCTAAACATGATGAGTCATGTCATTTCAATTGAATTGAAATGAACAACTACGTACAAGATCAAATTAGATTATAGAACATGAAATAGTAATCAGGCATTGACTATTCATACGTGATAATCGCATTTGTCGTTCGAGTTTTACTTTAAAACTCTTTTATTATACTTTGTTACATCCAAACGGGTTGTAAAGACAATTGAACCCCGCTAAAGTGAACACGGATTAGCATTGTATTCGCCCATAGTCACTTATATGAGGTGACGTCTCGAAGTGACTAGAGTGTGATGCGATTGATGGCAATTTCAAGTGCCATAGAGTCATGTGAGATGACTAGTCGATCACATAGGCAGACTGTTGGGAACACTTTGTCGGGCAGTGACCGCTTATAGAGTTCTGGCAAATTTATAAAGCCTGGTCGTGGCGAGAGCTACTATAGTATTCTAATGAGTCGATTCTTTGACTAAAGACTGTTCACCCAAGATGGCACAGTTTCAGATTAACTTTGATTTGTGTTACTACGACCTTCGTAAATGGGGTCAAATGGGCATATTTTGGGTTATGATGGCTGTGGCTAGTCGAAGGGAATAAGTGCGATAGGAATTGTCCACCCCTTGTCAGGGTTAAAACAATATCTCAGGGCCACTCGAGGAGTAATGAATCGGAAATACGTGGCCACGCTCGGAAGGTATCTATGGTAGATAAATTCCGGTCAATCGATTATTCTCCAGATCGAGGAAACCACTCTCGATATGATCACTTGCAAGTACGACCCGAAAGACACCTTGCATTGAGTGGGAGATAGTAATAGGACAAGAGAATTAGTGACGCACACTTGTCGAGGACAAGTGGGAGAATGTTGGGAAATGTGTCCTCAACAATAGTGCGATCACATGATTTAAATATCATTATTAAATCTCATTTCAAGAATACGGAAGGGATGATACATTACATATATAGTCAACTGGTCCACACATATCGGTAATGATTGGCTGGCTAGAGTTTGACATTACTGTCGTGCGACGGTGGTGATCAGTTGATCCCTTGAGGTCACACCTAAAGGACGATTCCCTTAATTGAAAAGGTTAATTAATTGTATACCGTCTGATTAATTAATTCCTTAAAATTGAACAAATTATTATAAGAGAGAGAATAATGACATCTTATTATAATGTGATTAAATGAGATTTCATTTAGTAATTTAAGAAGTTATATTACTAAAATTAATCGGTGTTTGCGAAACACGCGAGATGAGAATGATAAGTTAGTTATAATTACAAGATATTGTGAATTATACTAACTAGTAATTAAATGACCATTTTATGAGAAAGTAATTTTATATTACTAGTCAATTTGTTAAATATGATTTATTTAATTTATAAATGATATTTAATTTGTTAAATATGCATTTTAAATTAAAACAAGACATAAGACATGTCACATGTCACATGACATACAATTGTACAATTGACAAAAATAAAATGGACTCAATATTACAAGGAAAACCGTTTTTATATGTAGTGAGTGGGTGTTGATGGTTTTTGTTATTTAAATAATAAAATAAACATCATGATGACACCTACTACTAGCTAGCTTTTCTTGTGAAGAACAAAAAGCAAATTGGGAAGAAAAATTTGTCTAACCTATGTCCTCCCAACCGGTTTTCTATATAGCAAATTAGAGAGAATTTTCTCTAATTAATTCATTCTTACTTTTTATGAAAAACCTCTCTTCTCTCTCTTGTTCTTCACAAAATTCATTTTTGTGAATCTAATTTGTTTAAATCAAACACTAATAATACTAAAAGTAGTATATGAGTATTAGTAATAGATTTTAAGGTAAACCACAATATAAACATCTAGTACATGTTAGTTTGTGGGATTAAGGGATAGTTTTGGGTCCAACTAATTGGAGGGCTTCTATTTTGAGGTCATGTATGTTCATCCATTAATGGAAAGCTCAAGAACTAACAAGAAGGAGATCTTGTTGGTGCCCAATATAACCGAAATTATTATGGTGAGAAAATGTTTTCTTATCTTCTTTTATTAAAGTTTGCATGCATAAAATCCATCTTTAATTTTATGACAAATTAATTTATAACATATATGAGTATGTTAGTGTATATAGATCTACTTTTCCTTCAATCGGTATCATGAGCCACGGTTGTTTGCATGCAAATCGGTTAAAAGTTTTTCCGAGTTATAAGAATAACATATAAAACTTGTAAAATTTGTGCTATTATGATATATCACGAAATTAATTCATGCATATTAATATTTCTGGTCCTAAAATGTTTTAGGATATTTTGGTTAATTTTACGGATTTTTATTGTTCATATAATTCAATAATGGCATTTAAATATGATTTTATGAGTAAAAATGTCATTTTTGGTCTAAAATTAGCTATACTTCGAATTTTCAGTTGATTTTTGGATATGTTGTCACATATATTATTTTGAGATAACCTGAAAATTTTCATAATTTTTGGACTTGTTATGCTCGAAAAATGGATTTTTCATTATTAAATTCGGATTTAGGTGAAAAATAGGTTAATATGAGTTAAATTTCGAATCTGGTCATAGAAATTTAATATGTTGTCACATGAAATTTTACAAGATGTGTGTAAAATAATTGGCTATAAAGAAGTCTTTTTGCATGATTTATGGATTTTTGAAGAAAAATAGCATAAATAGTTCACACAAGGAGTCTCAAGGACTAATTAACAAGGACAAATAATTTACACAACGAGTCAAAGGGACTAATGAACAAGGACAAATGATTCACACAACGAGTCATAATGAATAATGAACTAGGACAAATGATTCACACAACGAGTCATAATGAATAATGAACTAAGACAAATGATTCACACAACGAGTCACAATGACTAATGAACTAGAACAAATGATTTACAAAACGAGTCACAATGACTAATGAACAAGGACAAATGGTTCACAACGAGTCACAAGGATTAATTAACAAGGACAAATATTTTACACAACGAGTCAAAGGGACTAATGAACAAGGACAAATAATTCACACAACGAGTCATAATGAATAATGAACTAGGACAAATGATTCATACAAGGAGTTTCAATGACTAATGAACTAGGACAAATGGTTCACACAACGAATCACAAGGACTAATGAACAAGGACAAATGATTCACACAACGAGTCACAAGGACTAAAGAAAAAGAACTAATGGTTCATACAACGAGTCACAAGGACTAATGAAGAAGAACAAATGGTTCACACAACGAGTCACAAGGACTAATTAACAAGGACAAATGCTTTACACAACGAGTCAATGGGACTAATGAACAAGGACAAATAATTCACATAACGAGTCACAATAACTAATGAACTAGAACAAATGATTCATACAAGGAGTTTCAATGACTAATGAACTAAGACAAATGGTTCACACAACGAATCACAAGGGCTAATGAACAAGGACAAATGATTCACACAACGAGTCAGAAGGACTAATGAAAAAGAACTAATGGTTCATACAACGAGTCACAAGGACTAATGAAGAAGAACAAATGGTTCACACAACGAGTCACAAGGACTAATTAACAAGGACAAATGCTTTACACAACGAGTCAATGAGACTAATGAACAAGGACAAATGATTCACACAACGAGTCATAATGAATAATGAACTAGGACAAATGATTCACACAACGAGTCATAATGAATAATGAACTAAGACAAATGATTCACACAACGAGTCACAATGACTAATGAACTAGAACAAATGATTTACAAAACGAGTCACAATGACTAATGAACAAGGACAAATGGTTCACAACGAGTCACGAGGATTAATTAACAAGGACAAATGTTTTACACAACGAGTCAAAGGGACTAATGAACAAGGACAAATTTCACACAACGAGTCATAATGAATAATGAACTAGGACAAATGGTTCACACAACGAGTCACAAGGAATAATTAACAAGGACAAATGATTTACACAACGAGTCAATGGGACTAATGAACAAGGACAAATGATTCACACAACGAGTCATAATGAATAATGAATTAGGACAAATGATTCACACAACGCGTCATAATGAATAATGAACTAAGACAAATGATTCACACAACGAGTCACAATGACTAATGAACTAGAACAAATGATTTACAAAACGAGTCACAATGACTAATGAACAAGGACAAATGGTTCACAATGAGGCACGAGGATTAATTAACAAGGACAAATGTTTTACACAACGAGTCAAAGGGACTAATGAACAAGGACAAATAATGCATATAACGAGTCATAATGAATAATGAACTAGGACAAAGTGTTCACACAACGAGTCATAAGGGATAATTAACAAGCACAAATGATTCACACATCGAGTCACAATGACTAATGAACTAGAACAATTGATTCATACAAGGAGTTTCAATGACTAATGAACAAGGACAAATGGTTCACACAACGAATCACAAGGACTAATTAACAAGGACAAATGCTTTACACAACGAGTCAAAGGGACTAATGAACAAGGACAAATAATTCACACAACGAGTCATAATGAATAATGAACTAGGACAAATGATTCACACAACGAGTCACAATGACTAATAAACTAGAGCAAATGATTCACACAAGGAGTTTCAATGAGTAATGAACAAGGACAAATGGTTCACACAACGAATCACAAGTCACAAGGACTAATGAAAAAGAACAAATGGTGCACACAACGAGCACAAGGACTAATGAACAAGAACAAATGGTTTACACAACGAGTCACAAGGACTAATTAATCAGGACAAATGAATTACACAACGAGTCACAAGGAATAATGAACAAGGACAAATGATTCACACAGCGAGTCACAATGACTAATGAACTAGAACAAATGATTTACAAAACGAGTCACAATGACTAATGAACAAGGACAAATGGTTCACAACGAGTCACGAGGATTAATTAACAAGGACAAATGTTTTACACAACGAGTCAAAGGGACTAATGAACAAGGACAAATAATTCACACAACGAGTCATAATGAATAATGAACTAGGACAAATGGTTCACACAACGAGTCACAAGGAATAATTAACAAGGACAAATGATTCACACAACGAGTCACAGTGACTAATGAACTAGAACAAATGATTCATACAAGGAGTTTCAATGACTAATGAACAAGGACAAATGGTTTACTCAACGAATCACAAGGACTAATGAACAATAACAAATGATTCACACAACGGGTCACAAGGACTAATGAAAAAGAACAAATGGTTCATACAACGAGTCACAAGGACTAATTAACAAGGACAAATGATTTACACAACGAGTCAAAGGGACTAATGAACAAGAACAAATAATTCACACAACGAGTCATAATGAATAATGAACTAGGACAAATGATTCACACAATGAGTCACAATGACTAATAAACTAGAACAAATGATTCACACAAGGAGTTTCAATGAGTAATGAACAAGGACAAATGGTTTACACAACGAATCACAAGGACTAATGAACAAGGACAAATGATTCACACAACGAGTCACAAGGACTAATGAAAAAGAACAAATGGTTCACACAACGAGCACAAGGACTAATGAACAAGAACAAATGGTTTACACAACGAGTCACAAGGACTAATTAATAAGGACAAATGAATTACACAACGAGTCACAAGGAATAATGAACAAGGACAAATGATTCACACAACGAGTCACAAGGATTAATTAATAAGGACAAATGATTTACACAACGAGTCACAATGACTAATGAACCATGACAAATGGTTCACACAAGGAGTCTCCAGGACTAATTAACAAGGACAAATAATTTACACAACGAGTCAAAGGGACTAATGAACAAGGACAAATGATTCACACAACGAGTCATAATGAATAATGAACTAAGACAAATGATTCACACAACGATTCATAATGACTAATGAACTAGAACAAATGATTTAAAAACGAGTCACAATGACTAATGAACAAGGACAAATGGTTCACAACGAGTCACAAGGATTAATTAACAAGGACAAATATTTTACACAACGAGTCAAAGGGACTAATGAACAAGGACAAATAATTCACACAACGAGTCATAATGAATAATGAACTAGGACAAATGATTCATACAAGGAGTTTCAATGACTAATGAACTAGGACAAATGGTTCACACAACGAATCACAAGGACTAATGAACAAGGACAAATGATTCACACAACGAGTCACAAGGACTAAAGAAAAAGAACTAATGGTTCATACAACGAGTCACAAGGACTAATGAAGAAGAACAAATGGTTCACACAACGAGTCACAAGGACTAATTAACAAGGACAAATGCTTTACACAACGAGTCAATGGGACTAATGAACAAGGACAAATAATTCACATAACGAGTCACAATAACTAATGAACTAGAACAAATGATTCATACAAGGAGTTTCAATGACTAATGAACTAAGACAAATGGTTCACACAACGAATCACAAGGGCTAATGAACAAGGACAAATGATTCACACAACGAGTCAGAAGGACTAATGAAAAAGAACTAATGGTTCATACAACGAGTCACAAGGACTAATGAAGAAGAACAAATGGTTCACACAACGAGTCACAAGGACTAATTAACAAGGACAAATGCTTTACACAACGAGTCAATGAGACTAATGAACAAGGACAAATGATTCACACAACGAGTCATAATGAATAATGAACTAGGACAAATGATTCACACAACGAGTCATAATGAATAATGAACTAAGACAAATGATTCACACAACGAGTCACAATGACTAATGAACTAGAACAAATGATTTACAAAACGAGTCACAATGACTAATGAACAAGGACAAATGGTTCACAACGAGTCACGAGGATTAATTAACAAGGACAAATGTTTTACACAACGAGTCAAAGGGACTAATGAACAAGGACAAATTTCACACAACGAGTCATAATGAATAATGAACTAGGACAAATGGTTCACACAACGAGTCACAAGGAATAATTAACAAGGACAAATGATTTACACAACGAGTCAATGGGACTAATGAACAAGGACAAATGATTCACACAACGAGTCATAATGAATAATGAATTAGGACAAATGATTCACACAACGCGTCATAATGAATAATGAACTAAGACAAATGATTCACACAACGAGTCACAATGACTAATGAACTAGAACAAATGATTTACAAAACGAGTCACAATGACTAATGAACAAGGACAAATGGTTCACAACGAGGCACGAGGATTAATTAACAAGGACAAATGTTTTACACAACGAGTCAAAGGGACTAATGAACAAGGACAAATAATGCATATAACGAGTCATAATGAATAATGAACTAGGACAAAGTGTTCACACAACGAGTCATAAGGGATAATTAACAAGCACAAATGATTCACACATCGAGTCACAATGACTAATGAACTAGAACAATTGATTCATACAAGGAGTTTCAATGACTAATGAACAAGGACAAATGGTTCACACAACGAATCACAAGGACTAATTAACAAGGACAAATGCTTTACACAACGAGTCAAAGGGACTAATGAACAAGGACAAATAATTCACACAACGAGTCATAATGAATAATGAACTAGGACAAATGATTCACACAACGAGTCACAATGACTAATAAACTAGAACAAATGATTCACACAAGGAGTTTCAATGAGTAATGAACAAGGACAAATGGTTCACACAACGAATCACAAGTCACAAGGACTAATGAAAAAGAACAAATGGTGCACACAACGAGCACAAGGACTAATGAACAAGAACAAATGGTTTACACAACGAGTCACAAGGACTAATTAATCAGGACAAATGAATTACACAACGAGTCACAAGGAATAATGAACAAGGACAAATGATTCACACAGCGAGTCACAATGACTAATGAACTAGAACAAATGATTTACAAAACGAGTCACAATGACTAATGAACAAGGACAAATGGTTCACAACGAGTCACGAGGATTAATTAACAAGGACAAATGTTTTACACAACGAGTCAAAGGGACTAATGAACAAGGACAAATAATTCACACAACGAGTCATAATGAATAATGAACTAGGACAAATGGTTCACACAACGAGTCACAAGGAATAATTAACAAGGACAAATGATTCACACAACGAGTCACGATGACTAATGAACTAGAACAAATGATTCATACAAGGAGTTTCAATGACTAATGAACAAGGACAAATGGTTTACTCAACGAATCACAAGGACTAATGAACAAGAACAAATGATTCACACAACGGGTCACAAGGACTAATGAAAAAGAACAAATGGTTCATACAACGAGTCACAAGGACTAATTAACAAGGACAAATGATTTACACAACGAGTCAAAGGGACTAATGAACAAGAACAAATAATTCACACAACGAGTCATAATGAATAATGAACTAGGACAAATGATTCACACAATGAGTCACAATGACTAATAAACTAGAACAAATGATTCACACAAGGAGTTTCAATGAGTAATGAACAAGGACAAATGGTTTACACAACGAATCAGAAGGACTAATGAACAAGGACAAATGATTCACACAACGAGTCACAAGGACTAATGAAAAAGAACAAATGGTTCACACAACGAGCACAAGGACTAATGAACAAGAACAAATGGTTTACACAACGAGTCACAAGGACTAATTAATAAGGACAAATGAATTACACAACGAGTCACAAGGAATAATGAACAAGGACAAATGATTCACACAACGAGTCACAAGGATTAATTAATAAGGACAAATGATTTACACAACGAGTCACAATGACTAATGAACCATGACAAATGGTTCACACAAGGAGTCTCCAGGACTAATTAACAAGGACAAATAATTTACACAACGAGTCAAAGGGACTAATGAACAAGGACAAATGATTCACACAACGAGTCATAATGAATAATGAACTAAGACAAATGATTCACACAACGATTCATAATGACTAATGAACTAGAACAAATGATTTAAAAACGAGTCACAATGACTAATGAACAAGGACAAATGGTTCACAACGAGTCACGAGGATTAATTAACAAGGACAAATGTTTTACACAACGAGTCAAAGGGACTAATGAACAAGGACAAATAATTTACACAACGAGTCATAATGAATAATGAACTAGGACAAATGGTTTACACAACGAGTCACAAGGAATAATTAACAAGGAAAAATGATTCACACAACGAGTCACAATGACTAATGAACTAGAAAAAATGATTCATACAAGGAGTTTCAATGACTAATGAACAAGGACAATTGGTTCACACAACGAATCACAAGGACTAATGAAAAAGAACAAATGGTTCATACAACGAGTCACAAGGACTAATGAAGAAGAACAAATGGTTCACACAACGAGTCACAAGGACTAATTAACAAGGACAAATGTTTTACACAACGAGTCAATGGGACTAATGACTAAGGACAAATAATTCACATAACGAGTCATAGTGAATAATGAACTAGGACAAATGGTTCACACAACGAGTCATAAGGGATAATTAACAAGCACAAATGATTCACACAACGAGTCACAATGACTAATGAACTAGAACAATTGATTCATACAAGGAGTTTCAATGACTAATGAACATGGACAAATGGTTCACACAACGAATCACAAGGACTAATTAACAAGGACAAATGCTTTACACAACGAGTCAAAGGGACTAATGAACAAGGACAAATAATTCACACAACGAGTCATAATGAATAATGAACTAGGACAAATGATTCACACAACGAGTCACAATGACTAATAAACTAGAACAAATGATTCACACAAGGAGTTTCAATGAGTAATGAACAAGGACAAATGGTTCACACAACGAATCACAAGAACTAATGAACAAGGACAAATGATTCACACAACGAGTCACAAGGACTAATGAAAAAGAACAAATGGTTCACACAACGAGCACAAGGACTAATGGACAAGAACAAATGGTTTACACAACGAGTCACAAGGACTAATTAATAAGGACAAATGAATTACACGAGTCACAAGAAATAATGAACAAGGACAAATGATTCACACAACGAGTCACAAGGATTAATTAATAAGGACAAATGATTTACACAACGAGTCACAATGACTAATGAACAAGGACAAATGGTTCACACAAGGAGTCTCCAGGACTAATTAACAAGGACAAATAATTTACACAACGAGTCAAATGGACTAATGAACAAGGACAAATGATTCACACAACGAGTCATAATGAATAATGAACTAGGACAAATGATTCACACAACGAGTCATAATGAATAATGAACTAAGATAAATGATTCACACAACGAGTCACAATGACTAATGAACTAGAACAAATGATTTACAAAACGAGTCACAATGACAAATGAACAAAAACAAATGGTTCACAACGAGTCACGGGGATTAATTAACAAGGACAAATGTTTTACACAACGAGTCAAAGGGACTAATGAACAAGGACAAATAATTCACACAACGAGTCATAATGAATAATGAACTAGGACAAATGGTTCACACAACGAGTCACAAGGAATAATTAAAAGGACAAATGATTCACACAACGAGTCACAATGACTAATGAACTAGAACAAATGATTCATACAAGGAGTTTCAATGACTAATGAACAAGGACAATTGGTTCACACAACGAATCACAAGGACTAATGAAAAAGAACAAATGGTTCATACAACGAGTCACAAGGACTAATGAAGAAGAACAAATGGTTCACACAACGAGTCACAAGGACTAATTAACAAGGACAAATGCTTTACACAACGAGTCAATGGGACTAATGAACAAGGACAAATAATTCACATAACGAGTCATAGTGAATAATGAACTAGGACAAATGGTTCACACAACGAGTCATAAGGGATAATTAACAAGCACAAATGATTCACACAACGAGTCACAATGACTAATGAACTAGAACAATTGATTCATACAAGGAGTTTCAATGACTAATGAACAAGGACAAATGGTTCACACAACGAATCACAAGGACTAATTAACAAGAACAAATGGTTTACACAACGAGTCACAAGGACTAATTAATAAGGACAAATGAATTACACGAGTCACAAGAAATAATGAACAAGGACAAATGATTCACACAACGAGTCACAAGGATTAATTAATAAGGACAAATGATTTACACAACGAGTCACAATGACTAATGAACAAGGACAAATGGTTCACACAAGGAGTCTCCAGGACTAATTAACAAGGACAAATAATTTACACAACGAGTCAAAGGGACTAATGAACAAGGACAAATGATTCACACAACGAGTCATAATGAATAATGAACTAGGACAAATGATTCACACAACGAGTCATAATGAATAATGAACTAAGACAAATGATTCACACAACGAGTCACAATGACTAATGAACTAGAACAAATGATTTACAAAATGAGTCACAATGACAAATGAACAAGGACAAATGGTTCACAACGAGTCACGAGGATTAATTAACAAGGACAAATGTTTTACACAACGAGTCAAAGGGACTAATGAACAAGGACAAATAATTCACACAACGAGTCATAATGAATAATGAACTAGGACAAATGGTTCACACAACGAGTCACAAGGAATAATTAAAAGGACAAATGATTCACACAACGAGTCACAATGACTAATGAACTAGAACAAATGATTCATACAAGGAGTTTCAATGACTAATGAACAATGACAATTGGTTCACACAACGAATCACAAGGACTAATGAAAAAGAACAAATGGTTCATACAACGAGTCACAAGGACTAATGAAGATGAACAAATGGTTCACACAACGAGTCACAAGGACTAATTAACAAGGACAAATGCTTTACACAACGAGTCAATGGGACTAATGAACAAGGACAAATAATTCACATAACGAGTCATAGTGAATAATGAACTAGGACAAATGGTTCACACAACGAGTCATAAGGGATAATTAACAAGCACAAATGATTCACACAACGAGTCACAATGACTAATGAACTAGAACAATTGATTCATACAAGGAGTTTCAATGACTAATGAACTAGGACAAATGGTTCACACAACGAATCACAAGGACTAATTAACAAGGACAAATGCTTTACACAACGAGTCAAAGGGACTAATGAACAAGGACAAATAATTCACACAACGAGTCATAATGAATAATGAACTAGGACAAATGATTCACACAACGAGTCACAATGACTAATAAACTAGAACAAATGATTCACACAAGGAGTTTCAATGAGTAATGAACAAGGACAAATGGTTCACACAACGAATCACAAGAGCTAATGAACAAGGACAAATGATTCACACAACGAGTCACAAGGACTAATGAAAAAGAACAAATGGATCACACAACGAGCAAAAGGACTAATGAACAAGAACAAATGGTTTACACAACGAGTCACAAGGACTAATTAATAAGGACAAATGAATTACACAACGAGTCACAATGACTAGTGAACTAGAACAAATGATTCATACAAGGAGTTTCAATGACTAATGAACAAGGACAAATGTGATGCAGGAGCATTAATGGAAAATGAAAATGAAGTGCTACTTAGTCGAAATGCAACTCATTTAGTCGAAGGCTTCAAGATTGGGTCAAGTTATTTGACGATGCTCACTTGGGTGGATAAAGGCCCAGAAGACGTTGAATACACGGTTAATCCAACCGTGTAGATGTGCTAGCTGGTCCGTATTATTAGTATTATTTAGCTAATTAATTTATTACAAATAAATATTAGGAAAGTCTATAATTTGCTAATCCTAGCTGAATTATTAGTTCTTATTTCAGTTTATTTGTTTCCTAATTAGTTAAGGAAACTAGTTTGCTTATTGCCCAAGTATGATTAGGTTTTAGGATACTATAAATTAAGGCCTTGTAACCTAATTACATTCAGGTTACAGATTATAATAAAACTTCCAGTTTTGTGCTTAATTCGTCATTCTTGCGATATACACGAACCCTACCTTGCGAGGTTACCTTTGAGTGTTTCGAGTGATTGCCTTGCGAGGTACTGATCAAGATTCACCTATCTATCTTGTTCTCTTATCAATTGATCCATTTTACATACCGTTTAGTTCGTTATTTGAGCAAATTTCACAACCAGATTATATAAATTCCGCTGCATGATTTCTAGTCTATAGAATTCGCTTAAAACATACTAATTCTATATCAAAGTGGTTACCATAGCCTAGGTTTTTGACTTATTGCTTAATAAATCAGTCTTGGGAGAAGATGGTGAATGGAGAAGGAGATAAACCATGGAAGGAAGATATGGATGCAATTAGGGCAGAGATTGGCCAGATTTCGTACGTAGTAAAGAGCATAGCTACGGATTTAGCCGAAAAAAAAGAAGAAGAAATTGAACGGGTCAGAGTCAGACACCCAATCTGAATCTGAAGAGGACGAACAGCCAAAATCAACCAAAAAAAAGAACGACGGTGATAGAGGCCTGAAACTCGACATTCCCGAGTTTAACGGAGATGGAGATGCTGAAAAGTTCTTGGATTGGATTCGTCAGGCAGAGAGGATCTTTGAGTACAAAAATTATGATGAATACAAGCAATTCAAGGTGGCTACCTTAAAATTGACCAAGTACGCGTCTTTGTGGTACGAAAACTTGAAGAGGCAACGTAAGAAGGATAAGAAGCCAAAAATTGAAACATGGGATAAACTCAAGAAGCACCTCACAAAGAGATTCCTTTCTAGAGACTATGAGCAGGACAATTATCTGAAACTAACATCTCTGTCACAAGAAAGTTCGAGTGTCTCTGATTACATAAATGAGTTTGAGAAGATGAGTATCGTATGTGATCTGGAGGAAAAGCAAGATTTGAGGACTGCACGATTCATTCGTGGTCTTAACACTAATTTGGCGCAAAGGGTGGAAATTCAACATTATGATAACTTTGATGATGCTTGCAGGTTGGCTCTTAAATTTGAGAAGCAGGATAAGAGCAAGAAGTCCTATACTCGTGACTATGCAAAGAATTCGAGCACCTACTCGAAATCGCAGCCTACCACATCTAGTAGCAAGGAAACACGACATGAGGATCCTAAGGATAAGGGAAAAGGCACGGTGGTGGAAGCTAAGGAGACACGGTGTAGGCGTTGCTTCAAGTGCCAGGGATATGGGCACATTGCCAATGAGTGTCCGCAAAAGAAAGCTCTGACAATTCAAGAATTGATTAACTTGATTCCAAATTTCGTTGTCCCTTAATCGAATCGGAACCTATTGATGTCGAAGATGAGAGTGGTGGGGAAGAAGTACATGAGGTGGAGCCTTACAGTGACGAGGAGAAAGGAGTATTGGTGCTTAGAAGCCTCCACACCGAGGCTGCTCAAATTGAGCACGAGCAAAGGGAACAATTGTTTCATTCCCGTTGTAAGGTAAACGATCGGATTTGCACTCTTTTTATTGATAGTGGTTCTTGTACCAATGTTATAGCTAAGGATGTCGTTGCTAAACTGAAATTGCCTACTAAGAACCATCCTAAACCATATAAATTACATTGGCTTGATGGGAATAATGGGGTTATGGTAAAGAAACAGGCCTTAATTTCTTTGCAATTGGGACCGTATAAAGATGAGATATTATGTGACGTAATCCCGATGAATGCTTGTCATATTTTTTTGGGTAGACCGTGGCAATATGATAGGAAGGTGGAACATGACGGACGAAGTAATGTTTATGTTGTTTCTAAAGGGAAAGCTAAGTATCATTTGAAACCATTGTCACCAACCAAATATAACAAACCTATTGCAAAAGACAGTTTGTTTTTAGATGCTAATGAGGCCGAGGAGGTTGTAGCTCGAGGGGAACTAGCATACTTACTGGTTGTTCGAGAGGTGAAAAAAATGGAGAGTAATGATGCGAGGATTCGGGAGTTATTAGTTGAGTTCGGTGATGTGTTTCCCGACGAGTTACCCGATGGGTTACCACCGAAGAGAGGGATTGAGCACCAAATTGACATACTTCCAGGAGCTGCATTACCTAATAAACCAGCCTATCGATGTAATCCCGAAGAGGCTAAGGAATTACAGAGACAAGTGTAAGAACTGATAGATAGAGGATATGTGAAAGAAAGCTTGAGTCCGTGTCCTTGTACCAGCTCTTTTGGTACCGAAAAAAGAGGGAACTTGGCGAATGTGTATAGATAGCAGAGCCGTGAATAACATCACTATTAAGTACCGTTTTCCTATGCCAAGACTTGATGATATGCTAGATGAGCTATCCGGTTCATGTGTGTTTTCTAAACTGGATTTGAGGAGTGGTTACCACCAAATGCGGATTCGTGAAGGGGATGAGTGGAAGACCGCTTTCAAAACGAAACAGGGGTTGTATGAGTGGCTTGTCATGCCGTTTGGATTGTGTAATGCACCTAGTTCGTTTATGAGGCTCATGAATGAAGTGCTAAGGCCGTTCCTTAACAAGTTTGTTGTTGTCTATCTTGATGACATTCTCATCTATAGCAAGAGTGAAGAAGAGCACAAGCTCCATCTTAGAGCTGTATTTGAAGTCATGAGAACACAGAAGCTGTATGGTAAGCTCGAAAAGTGTACTTTTATGGTGTCAAGTGTTGTTTTTCTTGGTTACATTGTAGGAAAAGAAGGAGTAAGCATGGACCCATCCAAGGTCGAAGCTATTCAAGCTTGGCCAGTGCCTAAATCCACGACTGAAGTCCGTAGTTTTCATGGTTTGGCATCGTTTTATAGGCGTTTTATACAGGGATTTAGCTCAATTATGGCTCCAATTACCGAGCTAACCAAGAAAGGGGAGTTTGTTTGGACTCCGAGTGCTCAAAGGGCATTTGAAGAAGTGAAGACAAAGTTGTGTTCGGACTGTTTTAGCGCTACCCAACTTTGAGAAATTATTTGAAGTCAAGTGTGATGCGAGTGGCGTTGGGATTGGTGCCATGTTGATCCAAGAGAAACGACCCATTGCTTATTCAAAGTGAGAAACTTGGAGTTGCAAGGCTGAATTATTCAACCTATGACAAAGAGTTTTATGCTATTGTACGAGCATTGGAGCATTGGAGTCATTATTTGCGTCCGAAACCATTCGTTCTACATTCTGATCACGAAGCTCTTAAACATATTCATGGACAGCAAAAATTGAACATAAGACACGCGAAGTGAGTCGAGTTTTTACAATCATTCACGTTTTCATCCAAGTACAAAACAGGTAATTCTAATATTGTAGGCGATGCGTTATCCGAAGACACTTGTTTGTTGGTTGAATTAGATGCAAGATTGTTGGGTTTTGAGCATATTAAAGAGTTGTACAAGGCTGACCCGGCGTTTTCTAAAGAGGTGATTGAACCTACTGGACCTTATACAATGCAAGACGGATTTTTGTTTAAGGGAAATCGCCTTTGCATCCCACAAGGGTCAATTCGGGAGTTGATTATTAGAGAAGCTCACGGAGGAGCTTTGGCTGGTCATTTTGGTTCGAATAAGACTTATGACATTGTAAGTGAACATTTCTATTGGCCCAAGATGAGTAAGGATGTCCAAGAAATTGTGGGCAAGTGCGTTGTGTGTCAGAAAGCAAATAGCTCGTTTGTCAAAGGGTCAGACACGCCTTTACTCGTGCCAAAACAGCCATGGAGCGAAGTGAGCATGGATTTCATACTTGGTTTGCCACGAACACAAAGGGGTAAAGACTCGATCATGGTTGTTGTTGATCGGTTTTCAAAGATGGCTCATTTTATTCCTTGTCACAAGACGGATGATGCTACAAATGTTGCTGATTTGTACTATAAGGAGGTAGTTCGTTTACACGGTATTCCCCTTACTATTGTCTCAGACCGTGATGTGAAGTTCCTTAGTTATTTTTGGAAGACTTTATGGCGTTTGATGGGTACAAAGTTGTTGTTCAGTACTTCACACCATCCTCAAACAGATGGGCAAACGGAGGTCACTAATCGTACTTTGGGGAGTTTATTGCGTGGCCTAGTGAGCAAGACTACAAACGATTGGGATACTAAACTTGCACATGCTGATTTGCGTATAACCGGACTCCATCAGTGACTACAAGGCGTGCTCCATTCGAAATTGTGTATGGCATTAATCCATTTTTGCCTATTGATCTAGTTCCAATTCCGAAGAAAGACCTTATGAGCTTTGAAGCAAAAGAGAGGCAGGCTACATTTCTAAGGACTTGTGAACAAGTGAGAGCCCAAATTGAGAAATCAAATGCTAAATACAAAGAGAAAGCCAATAAGCATCGAAAACAGTCCGTTTTCAAAGTAGGGGATCTCGTGTGGCTTCATTTAAGGAAGGAGCGTTTTCCATCTAAGCGAAAGAACAAGTTGATGTCGCGAGCAGATGGCCCATTCAAGGTCATAGAATGCTACGGTTCGAATGCTTACAAGTTGGAATTACCAAGTGAGTACGGTGGTGTGAGTGCAACGTTTAATGTTGGTGACCTGTCCCCATATCTCGACGACGACAATTTGAGGTCAAATTCTCAAAAAGAGGGAGAGAATGATGCAGAAGCATTAATGGAAAATGAAAATGAAGTGCTACTTAGTCGAAATGCAACTCATTTAGTCGAAGGCTTCAAGATTGGGTCAAGTTATTTGACGATGCTCACTTGGGTGGATAAAGGCCCAGAAGACGTTGAATACACGGTTAATCCAACCGTGTAGATGTGCTAGCTGGTCCGTATTATTAGTATTATTTAGCTAATTAATTTATTATAAATAAATATTAGGAAAGTCTATAATTCCTAATCCTAGCTGAATTATTAGTTCTTATTTCAGTTTATTTGTTTCCTAATTAGTTAAGGAAACTAGTTTGCTTATTGCCCAAGTATGATAAGGTTTTAGGATACTATAAATTAAGGCCTTGTAACCTAATTACATTCAGATTACAGATTACAATAAAACTTCCAGTTTTATGCTTAATTCGTCATTCTTGCGAGATACACGAACCCTACCTTGCGAGGTTACCTTTGAGTGTTTCGAGTGATTGCCTTGCGAGGTACTGATCAAGATTCACCTATCTATCTTGTTCTCTTATCAATTGATCCGTTTTACATACCGTTTAGTTCGTTATTTGAGCAAATTTCACAACCAGATTATATAAATTCCGCTGCATGATTTCTAGTCTATAGAATTCGCTTAAAACATACTAATTCTATATCAAAATGGTTCACACAACGAATCACAAGGACTAATGAAAAAGAACAAATGGTTCATACAACGAGTCACAAGGACTAATGAAGAAGAACAAATGGTTCACACAACGAGTCACAAGGACTAATTAACAAGGACAAATGCTTTACACAACGAGTCAATGGGACTAATGAACAAGGACAAATAATTCACATAACGAGACATAGTGAATAATGAACTAGGACAAATGGTTCACACAACGAGTCATAAGGTATAATTAACAAGCACAAATGATTCACACAACGAGTCACAATGACTAATGAACTAGAACAATTGATTCATACAAGGAGTTTCAATGACTAATGAACAAGGACAAATGGTTCACACAACGAATCACAAGGACTAATTAACAAGGACAAATGCTTTACACAACGAGTCAAAGGGACTAATGAACAAGGACAAATAATTCACACAACGAGTCATAATGAATAATGAACTAGGACAAATGATTCACACAACGAGTCACAATGACTAATAAACTAGAAACAATGATTCACACAAGGAGTTTCAATGAGTAATGAAGATAAATGGTTCACACAACGAATCACAAGAACTAATGAACAAGGACAAATGATTCACACAACGAGTCACAAGGACTAATGAAAAAGAACAAATGGTTCACACAACGAGCACAAGGACTAATGAACAAGAACAAATGGTTTACACAACGAGTCACAAGGACTAATTAATAAGGACAAATGAATTACACAACGAGTCACAAGGAATAATGAACAAGGACAAATGATTCACACAACGAGTCACAAAGATTAATTAATAAGGACAAATGATTTACACAACGAGTCACAATGACTAATGAACAAGGACAAATGTTTCACAAAAGGAGTCTCAAGGACTAATTAACAAGGACAAATAATTTACACAACGAGTCAAAGGGACTAATGAACAAGGACAAATGATTCACACAACGAGTCATAATGAATAATGAACTAGGACAAATGATTCACACAACGAGTCATAATGAATAATGAACTAAGACAAATGATTCACACAACGAGTCACAATGACTAATGAACTAGAACAACTGATTTAGAAAACGAGTCACAATGACTAATGAACAAGGACAAATGGTTCACAACGAGTCACGAGGATTAATTAACAAGGACAAAGGTTTTACACAACGAGTCAAAGGGACTAATGAACAAGGACAAATAATTCACACAACGAGTCATAATGAATAATGAACTAGGACAAATGGTTCACACAACGAGTCACAAGGAATAATTAACAAGGACAAATGATTCACACAACGAGTCACAATCACTAATGAACTAGAACAAATGATTCATACAAGGAGTTTCAATGACTAATGAACAAGGACAAATGGTTCACACAATGAATCACAAGGACTAATGAACAAGAACAAATGATTCACACAACGAGTCACAAGGACTAATGAAAAAGAACAAATGGTTCATACAACGAGTCACAAGGACTAATGAAGAAGAACAAATGGTTCACACAACGAGTCACAAGGACTAATGAACTAGAACAAATGATTTACCCAACGAGTCACAATGACTAATGAACAAGGACAAATGGTTCACAACGAGTCACAAGGACGAATGAACAAGGACAAATGGTTCACACAAGGGGTCACAAGGACTAATTAACAAGGACAAATGATTTACACAACGAGTCAAAGGGACTAATGAACAAGGACAAATAATTCACACAACGAGTCATAATGAATAATGAACTAGGACAAATGGTTCACACAACGAGTCACAAGGAATAATTAACAAGGACAAATGATTCACACAACAAGTCACAATGACTAATGAACTAGAACAAATGATTCATACAAGGAGTTTCAATGACTAATGAACATGGACAAATGGTTCACACAACGAATCACAAGGACTAATGAACAAGAACAAATGATTCACACAACGAGTCACAAGGACTAATGAAAAAGAACAAATGGTTCATACAACGAGTCACAAGGACTAATGAAGAAGAACAAATGGTTCACACAACGAGTCACAAGGACTAATGAACTAGAACAAATGATTTACCCAACGAGTCACAATGACTAATGAACAAGGACAAATGGTTCACAACGAGTCACAAGGACGAATGAACAAGGACAAATGGTTCACACAAGGAGTCACAAGGACTAATTAACAAGGACAAATGATTTACACAACGAGTCAAAGGGACTAATGAACAAGGACAAATAATTCACACAACGAGTCATAATGAATAATGAACTAGGACAAATGATTCACATAACGAGTCACAATGACTAATAAACTATAACAAATGATTCACACAAGGAGTTTCAATGAGTAATGAACAAGGACAAATGGTTCACACAACGAATCACAAGGACTAATGAACAAGGACAAATGATTCACACAACGAGTCACAAGGACTAATGAAAAAGAACAAATGGTTCACACAACGAGCACAAGGACTAATGAACAAGAACAAATGGTTTACACAACGAGTCACAAGGACTAATTAATAAGGACAAATGAATTACACAACGAGTCACAAGGAATAATGAACAAGGACAAATGATTCACACAACGAGTCACAAGAATTAATTAATAAGGACAAAAGATTTACACAACGAGTCACAATGACTAATGAACAAGGACAAATGGTTCACACAAGGAGTCTCAAGAACTAATTAACAAGGACAAATAATTTACACAACGAGTCAAAGGGACTAATGAACAAGGACAAATGATTCACACAACGAGTCATAATGAATAATGAACTAGGACAAATGATTCACACAACGAGTCATAATGAATAATGAACTTAGACAAATGATTCACACAACGAGTCACAATGACTAATGAACTAGAACAAATGATTTAGAAAACGAGTCACAATGACTAATAAACAAGGACAAATGGTTCACAACGAGTCACGAGGATTAATTAACAAGGACAAATGTTTTACACAACGAGTCAAAGGGATTAATGAACAAGGACAAATAATTCAAACAACGAGTCATAATGAATAATGAACTAGGACAAATGGTTCACAAAACGGGTCATAAAGGATAAATAACAAGGACAAATGATTCACACAACGAGTCACAATGACTAATGAACTAGAACAATTGATTCATACAAGGAGTTTCAATGACTAGTGAACAAGGACAAATAGTTCACACAACGAATCACAAGGACTAATTAACAAGAACAAATGCTTTACACAACGAGTCAAAGGGACTAATGAACAAGGACAAATAATTCACACAACGAGTCTTAATGAATAATGAACTAGGACAAATGATTCACACAACGAGTCACAATGACTAATAAACTAGAACAAATGATTCACACAAGGAGTTTCAATGAGTAATGAACAAGGACAAATGGTTCACACAACGAATCACAAGGACTAATGAACAAGGACAAATGATTCACACAACGAGTCACAATGACTAATGAACAAGGACAAATGGTTCACACAACGAGTCACAAGGACTAATTAATAAGGACAAATGAATTACACAACGAGTGACAAGGAATAATGAACAAGGACAAATGATTCACACAACGAGTCACAAGGATTAATTAATAAGGACAAATGATTTACACAACGAGTCACAATGACAAATGAACAAGGACAAATGGTTCACAAAAGGAGTCTCAAGGACTAATTAACAAGGACAAATAATTTACACAACGACTCAAAAGGACTAATGAACAAGGACAAATGATTCACACAACGAGTCATAATGAATAATGAACTAGGACAAATGATTCACACAACGAGTCATAATGAATAATGAATTAAGACAAATGATTCATACAACGAGTCACAATGACTAATGAAATAGAACAAATGATTTAGAAAACGAGTCACAATGACTAATGAACAAGGACAAATGGTTCACAACGAGTCACGAGGATTAATTAACAAGGACAAATGTTTTACACAACGAGTCAAAGGGACTAATGAACAAGGACAAATAATTCACACAACGAGTCATAATGAATAATGAACTAGGACAAATGGTTCACACAACGAGTCACAAGGAATAATTAACAAGGACAAATGATTCACACAACGAGTCACAATGACTAATGAACTAGAACAAATGATTCATACAAGGAGTTTTAATGACTAATGAACAAGGACAAA
This sequence comes from Silene latifolia, assembly GCF_048544455.1. Taxonomy (NCBI): domain Eukaryota; kingdom Viridiplantae; phylum Streptophyta; class Magnoliopsida; order Caryophyllales; family Caryophyllaceae; genus Silene; species Silene latifolia. The sequence continues at coordinate 83,849 of NW_027413268.1, forward strand.
TGGTTCACACAACGAATCACAAGGACTAATGAACAAGAACAAATGATTCACACAACGAGTCACAAGGACTAATGAAAAAGAACAAATGGTTCATACAACGAGTCACAAGGACTAATGAAGAAGAACAAATGGTTCACACAACGAGTCACAAGGACTAATGAACTAGAACAAATGATTTACCCAACGAGTCACAATGACTAATGAACAAGGACAAATGGTTCACAACGAGTCACAAGGACGAATGAACATGGACAAATGGTTCACACAAGGAGTCACAAGGACTAATTAACAAGGACAAATGATTTACACAACGAGTCAAAGGGACTAATGAACAAGGACAAATAAATCACACAACGAGTCATAATGAATAATGAACTAGGACAAATGATTCACATAACGAGTCACAATGACTAATAAACTATAACAAATGATTCACACAAGGAGTTTCAATGAGTAATGAACAAGGACAAATGGTTCACACAACGAATCACAAGGACTAATGAACAAGGACAAATGATTCACACAACGAGTCACAAGGACTAATGAAAAAGAACAAATGGTTCACACAACGAGCACAAGGACTAATGAACAAGAACAAATGGTTTACACAACGAGTCACAAGGACTAATTAATAAGGACAAATGAATTACACAACGAGTCACAAGGAATAATGAACAAGGACAAATGATTCACATAACGAGTCATAGTGAATAATGAACTAGGACAAATGGTTCACACAACGAGTCATAAGGTATAATTAACAAGCACAAATGATTCACACAACGAGTCACAATGACTAATGAACTAGAACAATTGATTCATACAAGGAGTTTCAATGACTAATGAACAAGGACAAATGGTTCACACAACGAATCACAAGGACTAATTAACAAGGACAAATGCTTTACACAACGAGTCAAAGGGACTAATGAACAAGGACAAATAATTCACACAACGAGTCATAATGAATAATGAACTAGGACAAATGATTCACACAACGAGTCACAATGACTAATAAACTAGAAACAATGATTCACACAAGGAGTTTCAATGAGTAATGAAGATAAATGGTTCACACAACGAATCACAAGAACTAATGAACAAGGACAAATGATTCACACAACGAGTCACAAGGACTAATGAAAAAGAACAAATGGTTCACACAACGAGCACAAGGACTAATGAAAAAGAACAAATGGTTTACACAACGAGTCACAGGACTAATTAATAAGGACAAATGAATTACACAACGAGTCACAAGGAATAATGAACAAGGACAAATGATTCACACAACGAGTCACAAAGATTAATTAATAAGGACAAATGATTTACACAACGAGTCACAATGACTAATGAACAAGGACAAATGGTTCACAAAAGGAGTCTCAAGGACTAATTAACAAGGACAAATAATTTACACAACGAGTCAAAGGGACTAATGAACAAGGACAAATGATTCACACAACGAGTCATAATGAATAATGAACTAGGACAAATGATTCACACAACGAGTCATAATGAATAATGAACTAAGACAAATGATTCACACAACGAGTCACAATGACTAATGAACTAGAACAACTGATTTAGAAAACGAGTCACAATGACTAATGAACAAGGACAAATGGTTCACAACGAGTCACGAGGATTAATTAACAAGGACAAAGGTTTTACACAACGAGTCAAAGGGACTAATGAACAAGGACAAATAATTCACACAACGAGTCATAATGAATAATGAACTAGGACAAATGGTTCACACAACGAGTCACAAGGAATAATTAACAAGGACAAATGATTCACACAACGAGTCACAATCACTAATGAACTAGAACAAATGATTCATACAAGGAGTTTCAATGACTAATGAACAAGGACAAATGGTTCACACAATGAATCACAAGGACTAATGAACAAGAACAAATGATTCACACAACGAGTCACAAGGACTAATGAAAAAGAACAAATGGTTCATACAACGAGTCACAAGGACTAATGAAGAAGAACAAATGGTTCACACAACGAGTCACAAGGACTAATGAACTAGAAAAAATGATTTACCCAACGAGTCACAATGACTAATGAACAAGGACAAATGGTTCACAACGAGTCACAAGGACGAATGAACAAGGACAAATGGTTCACACAAGGAGTCACAAGGACTAATTAACAAGGACAAATGATTTACACAACGAGTCAAAGGGACTAATGAACAAGGACAAATAATTCACACAACGAGTCATAATGAATAATGAACTAGGACAAATGGTTCACACAACGAGTCACAAGGAATAATTAACAAGGACAAATGATTCACACAACAAGTCACAATGACTAATGAACTAGAACAAATGATTCATACAAGGAGTTTCAATGACTAATGAACAAGGACAAATGGTTCACACAACGAATCACAAGGACTAATGAACAAGAACAAATGATTCACACAACGAGTCACAAGGACTAATGAAAAAGAACAAATGGTTCATACAACGAGTCACAAGGACTAATGAAGAAGAACAAATGGTTCACACAACGAGTCACAAGGACTAATGAACTAGAACAAATGATTTACCCAACGAGTCACAATGACTAATGAACAACGACAAATGGTTCACAACGAGTCACAAGGACGAATGAACAAGGACAAATGGTTCACACAAGGAGTCACAAGGACTAATTAACAAGGACAAATGATTTACACAACGAGTCAAAGGGACTAATGAACAAGGACAAATAATTCACACAACGAGTCATAATGAATAATGAACTAGGACAAATGATTCACATAACGAGTCACAATGACTAATAAACTATAACAAATGATTCACACAAGGAGTTTCAATGAGTAATGAACAAGGACAAATGGTTCACACAACGAATCACAAGGACTAATGAACAAGGACAAATGATTCACACAACGAGTCACAAGGACTAATGAAAAAGAACAAATGGTTCACACAACGAGCACAAGGACTAATGAACAAGAACAAAAGGTTTACACAACGAGTCACAAGGACTAATTAATAAGGACAAATGAATTACACAACGAGTCACAAGGAATAATGAACAAGGACAAATGATTCACACAACGAGTCACAAGAATTAATTAATAAGGACAAAAGATTTACACAACGAGTCACAATGACTAATGAACAAGGACAAATGGTTCACACAAGGAGTCTCAAGAACTAATTAACAAGGACAAATAATTTACACAACGAGTCAAAGGGACTAATGAACAAGGACAAATGATTCACACAACGAGTCATAATGAATAATGAACTAGGACAAATGATTCACACAACGAGTCATAATGAATAATGAACTAAGACAAATGATTCACACAACGAGTCACAATGACTAATGAACTAGAACAAATGATTTAGAAAACGAGTCACAATGACTAATGAACAAGGACAAATGGTTCACAACGAGTCACGAGGATTAATTAACAAGGACAAATGTTTTACACAACGAGTCAAAGGGATTAATGAACAAGGACAAATAATTCAAACAACGAGTTATAATGAATAATGAACTAGGACAAATGGTTCACAAAACGGGTCATAAAGGATAAATAACAAGGACAAATGATTCACACAACGAGTCACAATGACTAATGAACTAGAACAATTGATTCATACAAGGAGTTTCAATGACTAGTGAACAAGGACAAATATTTCACACAACGAATCACAGAGACTAATTAACAAGAACAAATGCTTTACACAACGAGTCAAAGGGACTAATGAACAAGGACAAATAATTCACACAACGAGTCTTAATGAATAATGAACTAGGACAAATGATTCACACAACGAGTCACAATGACTAATAAACTAGAACAAATGATTCACACAAGGAGTTTCAATGAGTAATGAACAAGGACAAATGGTTCACACAACGAATCACAAGGACTAATGAACAAGGACAAATGATTCACACAACGAGTCACAATGACTAATGAACAAGGACAAATGGTTCACACAACGAGTCACAAGGACTAATTAATAAGGACAAATGAATTACACAACGAGTGACAAGGAATAATGAACAAGGACAAATGATTCACACAACGAGTCACAAGGATTAATTAATAAGGACAAATGATTTACACAACGAGTCACAATGACAAATGAACAAGGACAAATGGTTCACAAAAGGAGTCTCAAGGACTAATTAACATGGACAAATAATTTACACAACGACTCAAAGGGACTAATGAACAAGGACAAATGATTCACACAACGAGTCATAATGAATAATGAACTAGGACAAATGATTCACACAACGAGTCATAATGAATAATGAATTAAGACAAATGATTCATACAACGAGTCACAATGACTAATGAAATAGAACAAATGATTTAGAAAACGAGTCACAATGACTAATGAACAAGGACAAATGGTTCACAACGAGTCACGAGGATTAATTAACAAGGACAAATGTTTTACACAACGAGTCAAAGGGACTAATGAACAAGGACAAATAATTCACACAACGAGTCATAATGAATAATGAACTAGGACAAATGGTTCACACAACGAGTCACAAGGAATAATTAACAAGGACAAATGATTCACACAACGAGTCACAATGACTAATGAACTAGAACAAATGATTCATACAAGGAGTTTTAATGACTAATGAACAAGGACAAATGGTTCACACAACGAATCACAAGGACTAATGAACAAGAACAAATGATTCACACAACGAGTCACAAGGACTAATGAAAAAGAACAAATGGTTCATACAACGAGTCACAAGCACTAATGAAGAAGAACAAATGGTTCACACAACGAGTCACAAGGACTAATGAACTAGAACAAATGATTTAACCAACGAGTCACAATGACTAATGAACAAGGACAAATGGTTCACAACGAGTCACAAGGACGAATGAACATGGACAAATGGTTCACACAAGGAGTCACAAGGACTAATTAACAAGGACAAATGATTTACACAACGAGTCAAAGGGACTAATGAACAAGGACAAATAATTCACACAACGAGTCATAATGAATAATGAACTAGGACAAATGATTCACATAACGAGTCACAATGACTAATAAACTATAACAAATGATTCACACAAGGAGTTTCAATGAGTAATGAACAAGGACAAATGGTTCACACAACGAATCACAAGGACTAATGAACAAGGACAAATGATTCACACAACGAGTCACAAGGACTAATGAAAAAGAACAAATGGTTCACACAACGAGCACAAGGACTAATGAACAAGAACAAATGGTTTACACAACGAGTCACAAGGACTAATTAATAAGGACAAATGAATTACACAACGAGTCACAAGGAATAATGAACAAGGACAAATGATTCACACAACGAGTCACAAGAATTAATTAATAAGGACAAAAGATTTACACAACGAGTCACAATGACAAATGAACAAGGACAAATGGTACACACAAGGAGTCTCAAGAACTAATTAACAAGGACAAATAATTTACACAACGAGTCAAAGGGACTAATGAACAAGGACAAATGATTCACACAACGAGTCATAATGAATAATGAACTAGGACAAATGATTCACACAACGAGTCATAATGAATAATGAACTAAGACAAATGATTCACACAACGAGTCACAATGACTAATGAACTAGAACAAATGATTTAGAAAACGAGTCACAATGACTAATGAACAAGGACAAATGGTTCACAACGAGTCACGAGGATTAATTAACAAGGACAAATGTTTTACACAACGAGTCAAAGGGATTAATGAACAAGGACAAATAATTCAAACAACGAGTCATAATGAATAATGAACTAGGACAAATGGTTCACAAAACGGGTCATAAAGGATAAATAACAAGGACAAATGATTCACACAACGAGTCACAATGACTAATGAACTAGAACAATTGATTCATACAAGGAGTTTCAATGACTAGTGAACAAGGACAAATAGTTCACACAACGAATCACAAGGACTAATTAACAAGAACAAATGCTTTACACAACGAGTCAAAGGGACTAATGAACAAGGACAAATAATTCACACAACGAGTCTTAATGAATAATGAACTAGGACAAATGATTCACACAACGAGTCACAATGACTAATAAACTAGAACAAATGATTCACACAAGGAGTTTCAATGAGTAATGAACAAGGACAAATGGTTCACACAACGAATCACAAGGACTAATGAACAAGGACAAATGATTCACACAACGAGTCACAATGACTAATGAACAAGGACAAATGGTTCACACAACGAGTCACAAGGACTAATTAATAAGGACAAATGAATTACACAACGAGTGACAAGGAATAATGAACAAGGACAAATGATTCACACAACGAGTCACAAGGATTAATTAATAAGGACAAATGATTTACACAACGAGTCACAATGACAAATGAACAAGGACAAATGGTTCACAAAAGGAGTCTCAAGGACTAATTAACAAGGACAAATAATTTACACAACGACTCAAAGGGACTAATGAACAAGGACAAATGATTCACACAACGAGTCATAATGAATAATGAACTAGGACAAATGATTCACACAACGAGTCATAATGAATAATGAATTAAGACAAATGATTCATACAACGAGTCACAATGACTAATGAAATAGAACAAATGATTTAGAAAACGAGTCACAATGACTAATGAACAAGGACAAATGGTTCACAACGAGTCACGAGGATTAATTAACAAGGACAAATGTTTTACACAACGAGTCAAAGGGACTAATGAACAAGGACAAATAATTCACACAACGAGTCATAATGAATAATGAACTAGGACAAATGGTTCACACAACGAGTCACAAGGAATAATTAACAAGGACAAATGATTCACACAACGAGTCACAATGACTAATGAACTAGAACAAATGATTCATACAAGGAGTTTTAATGACTAATGAACAAGGACAAATGGTTCACACAACGAATCACAAGGACTAATGAACAAGAACAAATGATTCACACAACGAGTCACAAGGACTAATGAAAAAGAACAAATGGTTCATACAACGAGTCACAAGGACTAATGAAGAAGAACAAATGGTTCACACAACGAGTCACAAGGACTAATGAACTAGAACAAATGATTTACCCAACGAGTCACAATGACTAATGAACAAGGACAAATGGTTCACAACGAGTCACAAGGACGAATGAACATGGACAAATGGTTCACACAAGGAGACACAAGGACTAATTAACAAGGACAAATGATTTACACAACGAGTCAAAGGGACTAATGAACAAGGACAAATAATTCACACAACGAGTCATAATGAATAATGAACTAGGACAAATGATTCACACAACGAGTCACAATGACTAATAAACTATAACAAATGATTCACACAAGGAGTTTCAATGAGTAATGAACAAGGACAAATGGTTCACACAACGAATCACAAGGACTAATGAACAAGGACAAATGATTCACACAACGAGTCACAAGGACTAATGAAAAAGAACAAATGGTTCACACAACGAGCACAAGGACTAATGAACAAGAACAAATGGTTTACACAGCGAGTCACAAGGACTAATTAATAAGGACAAATGAATTACACAACGAGTCACAAGGAATAATGAACAAGGACAAATGATTCACACAACGAGTCACAAGGATTAATTAATAAGGACAAATGATTTACACAACGAGTCACAATGACTAATGAACAAGGACAAATGGTTCACACAAGGAGTCTCAAGGACTAATTAACAAGGACAAATAATTTACACAACGAGTCAAAGGGATTAATGAACAAGGACAAATGATTCACACAACGAGTCATAATGAATAATGAACTAGGACAAATGATTCACACAACGAGTCATAATGAATAATGAACTAAGACAAATGATTCACAATACGAGTCACAATGACTAATGAACTAGAACAAATGATTTAGAAAACGAGTCACAATGACTAATGCACAAGGACAAATGGTTCACAACGAGTCACGAGGATTAATTAACAAGGACAAATGTTTTACAAAACGAGTCAAAGGGACTAATGAACAACGACAAATAATTCAAACAACGAGTCATAATGAATAATGTACTAGGACAAATGGTTCACACAACGAGTCATAAGGGATAAATAACAAGGACAAATGATTCACACAACGAGTTACAATGACTAATGAACTAGAAGAATTGATTCATACAAGGAGTTTCAATGACTAGTGAACAAGGACAAATGGTTCACACAACGAATCACAAGGACTAATTAACAAGAACAAATGCTTTACACAACGAGTCAAAGGGACTAATGAACAAGGACAAATAATTCACACAACGAGTCATAATGAATAATGAACTAGGACAAATGATTCACACAACGAGTCACAATGACTAATAAACTAGAACAAATGATTCACACAAGGAGTTTCAATGAGTATTGAACAAGGACAAATGGTTCACACAACGAACCACAAGGACTAATGAACAAGGACAAATGATTCACACAACGAGTCACAATGACTAATGAACAAGGACAAATGGTTCACACAACGAGTCACAAGGACTAATTAATAAGGAGAAATGAATTACACAACGAGTGACAAGGAATAATGAACAAGGACAAATGATTCACACAACGAGTCACAAGGATTAATTAATAAGGACAAATGATTTACACAACGAGTCACAATGACTAATGAACAAGGACAAATGGTTCACAAAAGGAGTCTCAAGGACTAATTAACAAGGACAAATAATTTTCACAACGACTCAAAGGGACTAATGAACAAGGACAAATGATTCACACAACGAGTCATAATGAATAATGAACTAGGACAAATGATTCACACAACGAGTCATAATGAATAATGAATTAAGACAAATGATTCATACAACGAGTCACAATGACTAATGAACTAGAACAAATGATTTAGAAAACGAGTCACAATGACTAATGAACAAGGACAAATGGTTCACAACGAGTCACGAGGATTAATTAACAAGGACAAATGTTTTACACAACGAGTCAAAGGGACTAATGAACAAGGACAAATAATTCACACAACGAGCCATAATGAATAATGAACTAGGACAAATGGTTCACAAAACGAGTCACAAGGAATAATTAACAAGGACAAATGATTCACACAACGAGTCAAAATGACTAATGAACTAGAACAAATGATTCATACAAGGAGTTTCAATGACTAATGAACAAGGACAAATGGTTCACACAACGAATCACAAGGACTAATGAACAAGAACAAATGATTCACACAACGAGTCACAAGGACTAATGAAAAAGAACAAATGGTTCATACAACGAGTCACAAGGACTAATGAAGAAGAACAAATGGTTCACACAACGAGTCACAAGGACTAATGAACTAGAACAAATGATTTACCCAACGAGTCACAATGACTAATGAACAAGGACAAATGGTTCACAACGAGTCACAAGGACGAATGAACATGGACAAATGGTTCACACAAGGAGTCACAAGGACTAATTAACAAGGACAAATGATTTACACAACGAGTCAAAGGGACTAATGAACAAGGACAAATAATTCACACAACGAGTCATAATGAATAATGAACTAGGACAAATGATTCACACAACGAGTCACAATGACTAATAAACTATAACAAATGATTCACACAAGGAGTTTCAATGAGTAATGAACAAGGACAAATGGTTCACACAACGAATCACAAGGACTAATGAACAAGGACAAATGATTCACACAACGAGTCACAAGGACTAATGAAAAAGAACAAATGGTTCACACAACGAGCACAAGGACTAATGAACAAGAACAAATGGTTTACACAACGAGTCACAAGGACTAATTAATAAGGACAAATCAATTACACAACGAGTCACAAGGAATAATGAACAAGGACAAATGATTCACACAACGAGTCACAAGGATTAATTAATAAGGACAAATGATTCACACAACGAGTCACAATGACTAATGAACAAGGACAAATGGTTCACACAACGAGTCTCAAGGACTAATTAACAAGGACAAATAATTTACACAACGAGTCAAAGGGATTAATGAACAAGGACAAATGATTCACACAACGAGTCATAATGAATAATGAACTAGGACAAATGATTCACACAACGAGTGTAATACCCCGTATTTTTTATATTATAAATTTAACGGATATTATTATATATTAATTGTTATACATTTAATAATATTAATTAAGTCGGGTAATTGTTGAGTCGATAATTACGTTGAACTATCGCATGTTAATTGAGACGGGTTTATAAGGAATTCGAAAGGTGAGCTAAACAATTAAACATCGACCCATTTGAGCTGGCCCAATACACGTCCAGCCCAATTAGCCCTAACCCTATTTAACCCTAACCTTAATTAACCCTAAACCCTAATAGTACCCTCCCTCTACCCGCCTCCCTCCTTCTCACGCCCTCAACCCGCCTCCCTCCTTTCATCAGCTCCAACTTCTATCTTCACGCTTAGAGAGAGAGAGAGTGACCTTGGTTGTTGACGGCGCAGCAAGGAAGGCCTTAGGCCGTTTGTCGACGTCTGTGGGTGGCCGTGGTGGCTGTTGTGGCGGCAGGAAAGGTAAGAGTTCAACTCCTTTCCTCTGTTTCGTATTTTCTGTCGGGTTTTGTTGGTGGTTGTGTGTCTTAGGGAGTTGTTAAGGGTGGTTGTTGAAGGGGTATATGGGTAGAGTGGTAAGGGACGAGTGGGGTGGTGGTTGTTGAGGTGGTTTTAGGCGGTAGGGGTGGCTGTGAAAGGCGGCATTGACAGGGGTAGACAAACGGGTTTATACACGGTTTCAGGGGAGTTTGAGACGGGTAGGTTTTGGGTGGCACCACCGTGGACTAGGGGGAGGTCGAAACGGTGGTGCCGTGGTGTCTGTGTTCGTGGGTTGACGGCGAGTAAGCCGGTGGTGGTTTGGCAGGGGTTAGTTAATGGTTGCGGTGGTGGTGAGAGGAGAAACAGAGGCGTTTGGGTGAGGCACGGTGGGAACCAGGCCAGTTGACGGCCTGGGTTTGACTCGCCGGCGGCAGTCGACCCCAGTGGGGGTGGCCGTTGGTGGCTGGGGCAGAGTGAGGGTTTGGTCAGGTGGTTGTCGCGGTGGTGAGGTGGCGCGTGGGAGTGCGGGGGTGCGTGTGGAGGGGTAGTGTTGATGACGGGCTGTTTTGATTTCGAAACGGGTTTTGTCATTTGTTTAATCATTAGAACTCTTTAAGTTATCGCATGCTTAATTAATTAATTAATTCCCGAGTGCATTAAAATATTTAAAGACGGGTTTTTGAGTCGGGATGTTGGAGTTGTTTAAAGTTTGATTCGGGTATTTCTTAATCGTATAATTCGTTTAATCTTTTATTTATCACATTAGTTATTTAATTTAATTCCCGAGTCATTTGAATAAATTATTCCCGAGTCAATTAAATAATTTATTTAATTTAATCCCCGAGTCGTTTAAATAATTAGAGATGGAGTTTGAGTCGGGACTGGTTAAAGTGGAAAGTTACTATATCGGGAAAGTTTCTATTTTGGGAGATTTCTATATTTAGTAGTTAGTAATTATAAATATTATAATTGTTCTAGGTGACGAATTCGTGAAGGATCGATAATCAAATTCATTGCTTTACTTTCTGGACTGCTTAAACTGCTTAATTGGAATTGCTGGCGCTTTGAGGTAGGGAAATACACTTGTCCTATTATCGTCGTTGTTGAATTGTGTTAACTTGATTCCTGGTTGTTGATTTACGTGATCATTTATATTCGGGAAGGTGATTGACTGATTTGATCGTATTGAGTATGATATCACAACATCGGGTAACCGGCATGATTTTATGATTTATCAGTTCATTATATATATATATATTGTGTTGCATTCATTTATTTTGAGCATTCATATGCATTGGAGATGGAGGATGTTGTGGTGATGTGGTGCGGTGATGATGATGTTGTGATAAGGCCCAGGCGGGTTCGCAGACTTGCCCTGGTGTCCTCAACCGGAGCGGCAGATCGGCTACGGTCGATATATATAGTCTGGGGATCGGTATGGTGGGTTGTCCGGGTTATGAGATATGAGATATGAGTTGAGATGGAGATGGAGGTGACGGAGGAGCATGCATATCATATTTACTGTTTTATTGTTTTCCCTACTCAACCTCGTGGTTGACCCTGTGTATTCGTGAACACTTGTGATGAACCGTTTTATGGGGAGCAGACTTGACAGGTTTAAGAGATAGGACGGGAGCTTGATGGGCGTGAGACACTGGATTAGACGACTTAGTAGCTAGATCATCATCTAGAAGACTTTCACTTTTATTTATGTCAGTTCTTGTAATTTGAGTTGAAAAGATGATTTGTAATAATTAAGTTAAAATATTATATTAATTGCCTTGGGGTTTAATTTGTTATTCACTACCCCGGGAAACCGAGATGGTAACAGTCCGTTTTATTAGGGAATGTCTTGACGAAGACTTCTTTTATAAACCGGGGTGTTACAAAGTGGTATCAGAGCGAACGATCCTCAGGCCTAAACCAATGAGCCCAATGAACCTAGAATGTGTCTAATTAAAATGAACCCCGGGATAGAACTGTTAGGAGCACACTAAGGTAAGGTATGAGTTAGGGGCCCCCTCACACCGAACCAGTGGTCCTCTCAGTTGAACCGGAAACCATGAGTGTATACGAGAGAAAGGGTAGAATAGTTGCTTGAGGTTGAGCATGAAATTCAAATATCGTTGCCTAGGTACTAACTGATTGATACATTGATTATTGCATAATCGAGTTGAAGTATACTTTGAGACCCATATATTCTAACCATTATGCAGGACAACGCTACGGTAAGTAATTTGTATGAATGATGTGTTGATAGTACTACTATGACTAAGTGATATGCGGTTATGTGATCCCGAAGCCATGTTAGTATAGTCTTGTGATAGTAATTAGAAACACTATTGAATTGCATGTTTATAGTCATAGCAATCGTGATTTAGATGTACGGAGTAAATCGAGATGCGAAGGGATTCTATGGGATAGATGTTTACGTAAGTGCAGTGTTAGATTTAAGTCAGGATGGATTAGTATCGATAGTATAGTTGTAAGAATTGGGACATAGAAATGAATGACTTAGTGATAAAACTCGTTTTGGTTGATTTTACTCTTTAATTGACCTTGCTGCCATTTCTTCTCTGTTTATTGCCTACGGATGAAAATTTTATGAGAGATAGCCTCGTGAGTTAGTGTCCTTTTGGCGTTTGTTTCACGCTCATAGGATATACAGACTAGGAGTAATAAATATTTTAGTGAGCTGTGGTTAGGAAGTTCCTGTGCAGTAATGTTCGACCAACGATTTTGTGAAAATCCTCATTTAAATTGTATTAATAATTTTTACATAATTCCAACTCCATCGATCAAAAGAGTCGCATATGTTTTCAAATTAATAAGCCACGAAAATTCTTGATGTCTTTATATTAAACGGTAAATTTTGCAAACTGACCCAAGTTTTGGACCAATTGTTGTCACATGTTGTTTGGACCAACTGAGTGTAAAACCCTTTAAAAATGTAATTCTTGTGCTTTAAACCTAATTCTTTTTCCCTGTGTTTTTAACTCTCCGTGTGTTATAAAAATAATATGAATCAAGTTTTAATTGAACGGTTATTTATTCGTGATCTTTGAAAGTTACAACGTGAATCAAAACATTTAAAATGTGCGTTCCATGTTGATTTTTTTTTTATATACAATTGTTTGGTTAATTCATGAGCTTTAGTAATATGAAATTATAATGTTTTATATGACGATAGTAACACGAATGTTCAGTAATTAGGTATCTTAACAAGTGATAAAATTAAAACTTAGTTGATACATTGTTGGCATGATAGTATGAGTAAAATGGGATAGCTTAATTTGATTTTTAATCAAGGGTGAAATGTTTATAAGAGTCCAGTTGTTTGCATATTTTATATACATTTGGCATGTGGTAATATCTCTGGTGTGTTCATAACATTTGCGTAGTGGTCGGATATATATGAATATAAAATTTTACTGTCATATCTTGGTAAAGTTGATGGCGTTAAATGTTAATTTGATTGTTCTAATATACTCGCTTGAATATTTACAATAATTATGTTTAAAAGTTTACACATGGGTGGTAGTAATGATTGTGTCTAAATATTCACACGTGTAGGATGTCATCTGAGTTCTAACGTCTTCCATATGAGTTGTGTGCCATAGTTATATTTATTATCTTCATCGCATTAAATGATTTCAATTGAACCTAAACCTATGACACGATAATAAACAGTGTGTTATTTCTTATTGGATATGTTCGTTATTGTATTGTCATAAAATGCTAAAATGATTTTTGCAATTGTAGCACGACATTTGACATATCTATATTCTCGAGTCGTTACTATCAATTATATTTTAATAAAGATTGTTTATGATAATTATATTAGCAATTATAATAGGATAACCCTTTGATGATTCACATGAGATGCATTGGTCCCAACGATAGTCGTCCGTTAGTAAAGATAGGACTGAAATGAATAAGATGAACCTGTAAATTACGATATATAAGTAGACACCTAAGCTTGTTTTGTTTAAAGGAATTGAATTAAGTTTATCTGATTTCGAGTTCCGTAGTAAGCTGTAAATGGATTCTATGACGGCCCTGTTATAAGATTATGTCGAGAAAGTATTCACCGTTCAGTATGAAAGTAAAAGTTTTGAAATAAAGTCAAATTTTGCCGTGTGAGTATAAATTCGGAATGAGAATTCCAGCCAGTGTCTGGTTGTATGTGTCCATGATAATTGCTAGTCTGGAGGAATGAAACTAGAACGGAGTCATAAGTAGTGGGATAATTTAGTCATGTTGTTCGTTCATATAGCGAATTGGTGGGTTGTGGTTAATTACGAATGTCAAACCAGGAAATGTAATGTGGTGATTTAAGTGAGTTGTGTGTCAACATGGTATGTTAATATTAGCATGACAGGTAACGAATAGTTGTAAAATTGGTGTAGTTAAATACATTTAATCCTTTATGTCATGATGTTGGGTGCAGTCAAAATACATTTAAAACCAAGAACGAAATTTTATGTATGATAGTCTTGCATGTTAACTTTCCAATATCGCTGTTTAATCGCTTGTTTGACTCGACCAATAAGTTTGTAAAATTTGCCAATCAAGGTGCTTTCGTCATTTATGAATAAATACCAAACCCTTTGATATGAGGATTAAAAATATTTCGGGATGATAAACGCTAAACGGTTGTCTTCATTTTATCGGTGATTCTGTCTTGACCTAAATCAGACAATTAAGAAAAGGAAAGTCAGATCGGACCTATTAGGTTATAAAATTTCAAAAATCGAGTTATCAAGTTTTGACCCTAATTCTTTCTCATGTTGATTGATTCCCTATGTTTCTAAGTTATGAGATTACAATGATTGGTAAAATAAATAATTACTAATGATTTTACGGGTAACGGTAGCTTCCTTGAGAGAGCTTGCATATCGATTGTCTTTGGTAAGGATTAGTTAACTTAAGCGAGAGTTGAGAATCTTTTATCCTCTTTCAGTTGTTAGCAGTAGTTGAGAACTTTGGTAATAATAATAATGAAGGTTACGAGGACGTAACCATGTTTTTAGTTGGGTAGGATTGTAAAATCTTAATGTTTAATTTGCACTTGTTTGTGGATCGTAGTTTTGATCAAGTTGATATATCGTTATGGGGTACCTACGCAAATGAGTTATATATTCTGTTAGTTGGTTGAGGTGAAAAAGGGGAGTATAGTTAAACTACTGGTATTGAGTTTGAATTGTGGGGCCTTTGTGCCGAGTTACATTTGCGGTCCAGTGAGACCATGGTGATTGAGTCATTTGAGTTTGAGATCGGAATTTAGATGAAAGATGACGGTGTTCTCAGATGAATATTTAGTTGTTATACATTTGGGTTCTCAAGTAGTTATTAGTTATAGTTAATTGGGGTAAGTAAAGACGAGTTAAACTTCGGGACGAAGTTTATTTTTAGGAGGGCAGAATGTAACATTTCGTATTTGTTATGTGTAATTGATGTGTCAAAAGTGTGTGTTAACCGAGTTAGAAATACGCGACGTCCGTAAGTACGATATGCAATACCCTTTTGAGGTTTGAGTATGGGAGCGAACTTCGGGACGAAGTTCATTTTAAGGGGGGAAGACTGTAATACCCCGTATTTTTTATATTATAAATTTAACGGATATTATTATATATTAATTGTTATACATTTAATAATATTAATTAAGTCGGGTAATTGTTGAGTCGATAATTACATTGAACTATCGCAAGTTAATTGAGACGGGTTTATAAGGAATTCGAAAGGTGAGCTAAACAATTAAACATCGACCCATTTGAGCTGGCCCAATACACGTCCAGCCCAATTAGCCCTAACCCTATTTAACCCTAACCCTAATTAACCCTAAACCCTAATAGTACCCTCCCTCTACCCGCCTCCCTCCTTCTCACGCCCTCAACCCGCCTCCCTCCTTTCATCAGCTCCAACTTCTATCTTCACGCTTAAAGAGAGAGAGAGAGTGACCTTGGTTGTTGACGGCGCAGCAAGGAAGGCCTTAGGCCGTTTGTCGACGTCTGTGGGTGGCCGTGGTGGCTGTTGTGGCGGCAGGAAAGGTAAGAGTTCAACTCCTTTCCTCTGTTTCGTATTTTCTGTCGGGTTTTGTTGGTGGTTGTGTGTCTTAGGGAGTTGTTAAGGGTGGTTGTTGAAGGGGTATATGGGTAGAGTGGTAAGGGACGAGTGGGGTGGTGGTTGTTGAGGTGGTTTTAGGCGGTAGGGGTGGCTGTGAAAGGCGGCATTGACAGGGGTAGACAAACGGGTTTATACACGGTTTCAGGGGAGTTTGAGACGGGTAGGTTTTGGGTGGCACCACCGTGGACTAGGGGGAGGTCGAAACGGTGGTGCCGTGGTGTCTGTGTTCGTGGGTTGACGGCGAGTAAGCCGGTGGTGGTTTGGCAGGGGTTAGTTAATGGTTGCGGTGGTGGTGAGAGGAGAAACAGAGGCGTTTGGGTGAGGCACGGTGGGAACCAGGCCAGTTGACGGCCTGGGTTTGACTCGCCGGCGGATCGACCCGATGGGGGTGGCCGTTGGTGGTGGGGCAGAGTGAGGGTTTGGTCAGGTGGTTGTCGCGGTGGTGAGGTGGCGCGTGGGAGTGCGGGGGTGCGTGTGAAGGGGTAGTGTTGATGACGGGCTGTTTTGATTTCGAAACGGGTTTTGTCATTTGTTTAATCATTAGAACTCTTTAAGTTATCGCATGCTTAATTAATTAATTAATTCCCGAGTGCATTAAAATATTTAAAGACGGGTTTTTGAGTCGGGATGTTGGAGTTGTTTAAAGTTTGATTCGGGTATTTCTTAATCGTATAATTCGTTTAATCTTTTATTTATCACATTAGTTATTTAATTTAATTCCCGAGTCATTTGAATAAATTATTCCCGAGTCAATTAAATAATTTATTTAATTTAATCCCCGAGTCGTTTAAATAATTAGAGATGGAGTTTGAGTCGGGACTGGTTAAAGTGGAAAGTTACTATATCGGGAAAGTTTCTATTTTGGGAGATTTCTATATTTAGTAGTTAGTAATTATAAATATTATAATTGTTCTAGGTGACGAATTCGTGAAGGATCGATAATCAAATTCATTGCTTTACTTTCTGGATCGCTTAAATCGCTTAATTGGAATTTCTTTGGCGCTTTGAGGTAGGGAAATACACTTGTCCTATTATCGTCGTTGTTGAATTGTGTTAACTTGATTCCTGGTTGTTGATTTACGTGATCATTTATATTCGGGAAGGTGATTGACTGATTTGATCGTATTGAGTATGATATCACAACATCGGGTAACCGGCATGATTTTATGATTTATCAGTTCATTATATATATATTGTGTTGCATTCATTTCTTTTGAGCATTCATATGCATTGGAGATGGAGGATGTTGTGGTGATGTGGTGCGGTGATGATGATGTTGTGATAAGGCCCAGGCGGGTTCGGCAGGACTTGCCCTGGTGTCCTCAGCTGCGAGCTGGCAGATCGGCTACGGTCGATATATATAGTCTACCGGGGATCGGTATGGTTGGGTTGTCCGGGTTATGAGATATGAGATATGAGTTGAGATGGAGATGGAGGTGACGGAGGAGCATGCATATCATATTTACTGTTTTATTGTTTTCCCTACTCAACCTCGTGGTTGACCCTGTGTATTCGTGAACACCTGTGATGAACCGTTTTATGGGGAGCAGACTTGACAGGTTTAAGAGATAGGACGGGAGCTTGATGGGCGTGAGACACTGGATCAGACGACTTAGTAGCTAGATCATCATCTAGAAGACTTTCACTTTTATTTATGTCAGTTCTTGTAATTTGAGTTGAAAAGATGATTTGTAATAATTAAGTTAAAATATTATATAAATTGCCTTGGAGTTTAATTTGTTATTCACTAACTCGGGAAACCGAGATGGTAACAGTCCTTTTTATTAGGGAATGTCTTGACGAAGACTTCTTTTATAAACCGGGGTGTTACAACGAGTCATAATGAATAATGAACTAAGACAAATGATTCACAATACGAGTCACAATGACTAATGAACTAGAACAAATGATTTAGAAAACGAGTCACAATGACTAATGAACAAGGACAAATGGTTCACAACGAGTCACGAGGATTAATTAACAAGGACAAATGTTTTACAAAACGAGTCAAAGGGACTAATGAACAAGGACAAATAATTCAAACAACGAGTCATAATGAATAATGAACTAGGACAAATGGTTCACACAACGAGTCATAAGGGATAAATAACAAGGACAAATGATTCACACAACGAGTCACAATGACAAATGAACTAGAAGAATTGATTCATACAAGGAGTTTCAATGACTAGTGAACAAGGACAAATGGTTCACACAACGAATCACAAGGACTAATTAACAAGAACAAATGCTTTACACAACGAGTCAAAGGGACTAATGAACAAGGACAAATAATTCACACAACGAGTCATAATGAATAATGAACTAGGACAAATGATTCAAACAACGACTCACAATGACTAATAAACTAGAACAAATGATTCACACAAGGAGTTTCAATGAGTATTGAACAAGGACAAATGGTTCACACAACGAACCACAAGGACTAATGAACAAGGACAAATGATTCACACAACGAGTCACAATGACTAATGAACAAGGACAAATGGTTCACACAATGAGTCACAAGGACTAATTAATAAGGACAAATGAATTACACAACGAGTGACAAGGAATAATGAACAAGGACAAATGGTTCACACAAGGAGTCTCAAGGACTAATTAACAAGGACAAATAATTTACACAATGAGTCAAAGGGACTAATGAACAAGGACAAATGATTCACACAACGAGTCATAATGAATAATGAACTAGGACAAATGATTCACACAACGAGTCATAATGAATAATGAACTAAGACAAATGATTCACACAACGAGTCACAATGACTAATGAACTAGAACAAATGATTTAGAAAACGAGTCACAATGACTAATGAACAAGGACAAATGGTTCACAACGAGTCACGAGGATTAATTAACAAGGACAAATGTTTTACACAACAAGTCAAAGGGACTAATGAACAAGGACAAATAATTCACACAACGAGTCATAATGAATAATGAACTAGGACAAATGGTTCACACAACGAGTCACAAGGAATAATTAACAAGGACAAATGATTCACACAACGAGTCACAATGACTAATGAACTAGAACAAATGATTCATACAAGGAGTTTCAATGACTAATGAACAAGGACAAATGGTTCACACAACGAATCACAAGGACTAATGAACAAGAACATATGATTCACACAACGAGTCACAAGGACTAATGAAAAAGAACAAATGGTTCATACAATGAGTCACAAGGACTAATGAAGAAGAACAAATGGTTCACACAACGAGTCACAAGGACTAATGAACTAGAACAAATGATTTACCCAACGAGTCACAATGACTAATGAACAAGGACAATGACGCGGATATGGACCCAATGGAAGAAGTTGTGCTCGACATAGAGCACCAAACAAAACCAAGCCCAAATAATACATTTTTTATGCATGAAAATTGGATGGGTTTGCGTAAAAGAGAGGTATTATGTGCGGTTGAAGCTCGAGACCCGCACACCCCTTGATGCCGTGTGGGAACAAAAGAAAAATCATATGGGAACAAGGGGAGAGGGCCGAATGTGGCGGCACCAAGGGAGAAGAACCCAATTTTATATTTTTGCATTTTTCAACATAATTTGAATAAGATTTGACAAAAGAGTCTAAGTTGTAAGTTCTATGCACTCAATCATCCTAGAACTTACAAACTAGCATTTAATGTTTACTTGGAGGCCAAGGCTTTTGTCCTATATAAGGACCTAGCCTCCTCATTTGTAGATCATCCAAGTTGAAGTAAAAACCTTTTAGAGAGAGAAACTTGTTTGTTTCAATCTTTTTCAAAGAGTCGATGATTTCGAGTCTTGCCTTGAACTAAGGACGTGCTCCATGATTTAAGTTGAATTGCTTGACGCGTTTCGAGTAATTCCCCATTGTTATCACTATAGGTCTAGTGATACCAAATATCCCATTGTTTTCGATCTCTTCACAAGGAATCGAAACAAATATCCTTTATCTTTTGCACAACATAAACCCAAAAACAAAACAATTAAGTCTTCCGCTCCGTATACGCATCAAATGGTATCAGAGCTTCGGCTCTTGATCACCCCAAAAAAATCTAGACGGTCCTAAGGAGGTCCCAATCAGTTGATAGTTGAATATCCAACGCGCTTGGTATTCAAAGATTAAACTCGGCGAGGTAGTTGAGGTTTAATCGATTGGATCTTGAAGGCACGAATTGAACAAAAAAAAAAAAAAAACACAAAAATCACTGTTCACAGTACTGTTCACGGTACTGTTCACCTTCAAAAAAAAAAAAAAAGAGTTTCGAAATTTCAAAGAAAAAAAAGGAAACATCAAAATGAATTTCGACGATCCCAATTTTCTCAAGAATCTTCAAAAGGCTTTGAGGAACCTACAAGAAAACGATTCCAAGTGGGTGCCGAGACGAGAACGAGCCATTGAAGAATTCAAGTTCAGTGAACTACCCGAGTTCACGGGGGGCACGGACCCCGAGGTCTATCTTGAGTGGGAAAGACAAATGGATCGGATGTTTGAATTTAAAGATCTCGATGATGAACAATGTTGCATATACGCTGTTTTAAAGTTAAGGAATGAGGCTTCATTGTGGTACGACAGTTTTAAGACCAGGAGAGTTCGAGCCGGCAAAACAAAAATAACATCATGGCACGTGCTTAAACTAAAATTACGGAAGAGATATGTCCCCGCAACGCATAGGCTCACGACCTATCGTAAGATCACCGATCTTACCCAAGGAAGGCTAAGTGTCCTAGATTACATCAACGAATTTGAAAATCTAGCCTTAATGGGAGACTTGGTGGAAGATGAGGACATAAGGATGGCGCGATTCCTACGAGGTCTAAACCGTAACATCGCCCATGTTGTCGAGTTACAGAATTACTCAGATTTCGATACCTTGTGTAGTATGTGTCTCAAAGTGGAGGCACAAGGAAAGACGAAGGTGGCAACCACCTATGGTGAGAATAGCCGGACTTGGAAAAATGAGAACAACTCGAGGACAAGCACAACGGGAAATACCACCGATCCCAAGACGACTCCTACCTCCAGTGCTGCTATCAAACCACCCGCCTCAAAGGAGAATAGCTACACGCAGATTCGGTGTTTCAAATGTCAAGGGTTTGGACATTTCAAAAATGCGTGCCCGAATCAACGAACCATCACACTAAGAGAGGCCGTGGAATGTCGTGATGAGCTGTTCGAAGAAGAAGAAAGAACCGAGGGCATCTTTAATCTAGAAGGGGAAGAAGAAGAGGCACACGCCGAAAACACCGAGGATTACGTCGCTCCTAGTTATGACTGTGCTTTGGTTCTCCGAACCTTGCAAGTCCAAACTTCGCCCCTTGAAACGGAGCAGCGAAGTCAAATATTTCACACCAAGTGCCAAGTGAAAGACAAGTGGTGTAGCCTAATCATTGACGGAGACAGTTGCACCAACGTCGCCTCAAAAGAAATGGTGGAGAAGTTAAAACTACCCACGACACCTCACCCAAAGCCTTACGCCCTGCATTGGCTGGATGACGGGAATAAGGTGAAAATCACTAAGCAAGTAAAGGTGGCACTAACCATGGGATCTTACAACGACGACATCCTATGCGACGTTGTACCAATGGATGCATGTCATGTTCTATTAGGACGACCTTGGCAGTATGACCGGGATGTGGTGCATCGCGGTAGAAGCAACGAATACGAGTTGGTAAGTAAAGGAAAAAGAATTACCCTAAAACCAATGGCGCCAGGTGAAGTGCGTTCCATGAGTGCCAAGCGTGGAAAGACCACTAGCATGGCCATGCTTGCTAGTGAGAAAGAAGTGGACGAGGCCATTGTCAATGGCAACCAGGTTTACCTAATGGTGGTCAATGAGACTCCTAGTAATGGAAGCAAGGATGGACGATTAACCTTGCTCTTGGAGGAGTTCAAGGATGTTTTCCCCGAGGAACTACCCGCTGGGTTACCACCTATTCGTGGGATCGAACACCAAATCGACCTCCTGCCCGGAGCTCCTTTGCCAAACAAAGCCGCCTATCGGTGCAATCCGACGGAGACTAAGGAGTTACAGCGGCAAATCGAAGAACTAATGAAGCGAGGCTATGTGCGCGAAAGCATGAGCCCGTGTGCCGTCCCTACGCTACTTGTTCCAAAGAAGGATGGAACGTGGCGAATGTGCATCGATAGTCGAGCCGTGAACAACATCACTATCAAGTATCGGTTTCCAATTCCGAGGCTTGATGATATGCTCGATGAATTGCATGGGGCCGAGATCTTCTCTAAAGTTGATTTGAGGAGTGGTTATCACCAAATTCGGATGCGAGAAGGGGACGAGTGGAAAACTGCGTTTAAAACTAAGCTTGGATTATACGAGTGGACGGTTATGCCATTCGGCTTGACAAACGCTCCAAGTACCTTTATGCGACTCATGAACGAAATACTCAAGCCTTTCCTAGGCAGATTCGTAGTCGTTTACTTGGACGACATCTTGATCTACAATCGGAGCAAGGATGATCACTTCCAACATCTTCGTAAGGTGTTCAACACACTTCGGGAGCAACAACTCTATGGCAAGAAGGAGAAGTGCTCGTTCTTAGTCGAGAGCGTTATCTTTCTTGGATACAAGGTTTCTAAGGAAGGGGTTTCCGTCGATCAATCCAAGATTGAGGCAATCAAATCGTGGCCTATTCCCAAAATTGTCACGGAAGTCCGATCCTTTCACGGACTTGCTTCATTCTATCGGAGGTTCATTCGGGATTTTAGCACCATCGCTAGCCCTATAACTGAATGTACAAAGAAAGGAACTTTCGTATGGACTCAGTGCTCAAAGGGCATTCAAACGATTATCCAAAAGCTTTGTGAGGCACCATTGTTGGCACTCCCGGATTTCACCCGCCCGTTCGAAGTCGAATGTGACGCAAGCGGTGTTGGAATTGGAGCCGTGCTAGTGCAAGGAAAGTGTTGGAATATGTGTCCTCCGACAATAATGCGATCACGACTGTTGATCATGATGATCACGTGTTTAAAATCTCATTATAAAGAATACAATTGGGAAGTAATTTTTTGTTATGTCAATCGGTCAACATATATCGGTAATGATTGGCCGACTAGAGTTTGACATTACCGTCGATGCGACGGTGGTGATCGATTGACCCCTAGGTCATACCTATAGGGCAACACTCTTAATTGATTATTTAATTAATCGTATAATGTTACGAGTTAATTAAATTATTTGAAAATTGACGGACGATTTTGGTAGTAAAATTTACGTATCAAATTAAAATGTGATTATATGAGATACGGTCTGAGTAATTGAATTGTATAATTACTCGGATGAAATTATTGTTTATAGAAACAATTAAATTTGAATGAATTATTATAAATACAAACTGTTGTGATTTATAATCGGTAAAATATTTTGGTACAAGTAATTATGAAATTACTAAGTCGTTTTTGTATATGACGTATTTTTATCAATACGTTGATTTTTAATATGGTAAAAATACATAACAAATTTATGTGACATATGACATGTTACATGTTGACAAATTGACAAAAATAATATGGACTCCATATTATAATTGTGCCGAAATAAGGGAGGGGTTTTTTCCTAATATTGTGTTGTTTAATTTATTAATAAACACAATGATTACCTATTATTTAGCCATGCAAGCCTATTATGTATTGTAAAGAACAACAATTGCATGCATTGGCTCCCCTAAAAGCCCCCCTTCCACCCGGTTTTGAGAAGACAAAAACCATCATGGTTTTTGATTATTTTACCTAATAATATACAAAATGTTGTAGATTATTCATTCATTCAACTACTCATCCAAAATATAATTTTAGAGAGAAAAATAACTCTCTCCTTATTCTCTCTACAAAACCGAAATATTCAAAGTGTTACATAATATTTTGGTTCAATTTTCTTCAAATTAACATTGTACTAGCTTCTATAATATTAATTTTATTAAGGGTAAGCTTTGGGTATTAATCCTAAGGAGAGATCCTAAACTTGGATCTTGGTTCTTCCATCATAGGAAAGCACAAGAACAAAATAAAAGGAGATTTCTTTTGTGCCCATAAAACCGAAATCACCAATGTAAGAACATGATTTCTCCTCTATTTTATCATTTGTTTGCATGCATAAAATCCATATTTAATTTTATGACAAATTAATTTATAACATATATGAGTATGTTTATGTATAAAGATCTACATTTCCTTCAATCGGTATCAAGAGCCACTGTTGTTTGCATGCAAATCGGTTAAAAGTTTTTCCGAGTTATAAGAATAACATATAAAACTTGTAAAATTTGTGTTATTATGATATATCACGAAATTAATTCATGCATGTTAATATTTCTGGTTCTAAAATGTTTTAGGATATTTTGGTTAATTTTACGGATTTTTATTGTTCATATTATACTTTAATGGCATTTAAATATGATTTTATGAGTAAAAATGTCATTTTTGGTCTAAAATTAGCTATACTTCGAATTTTCCAGTGATTTTTGGATATGTTGTCACATATATTATTTTGAGATAACCTGTAAATTTTCATAATTTTTGGACTTGTTATGCTCGAAAAATGGATTTTTCATTATTAAATTCGGATTTAGGTGAAAAATGGGTTAATATGAGTTAAATTTCGAGTCTGGTCATAGAAAATTAATATGTTGTCACATGCAATTTTACAAGATGTGTGTAAAATAATTGGCTATAAAGAAGTCTTTTTGCATGATTTATGGATTTTTGAAAAAAAATAGCATAAATAGTGACATTATTAGTGAAATATTAATAAAACATAGTCTATGACTTAGGAAAAACGTCTAATGTTGCCTTTTATTATCTTTTTCAGATCTAAAATTGAAAAGTTAATGAATATAATTTTTCCATGTTTTTATGATTATTTTATTAAAAATCGATAAACCGCAACATTGTTTTTCCGAAAAAAATTTCGAAATTTTTTAACCTAAGATTTTGAACATTATGAGTGTCATGGTATTTTTCCAGAATGTTCATGAGTTTAAATTTCAAATTTTTGAATTTATTTGAAATTTTGTGATTTATTTGAAGTTTATAACTTATTTTTGTAATTTTTGGTCCATTTATGAACAATTTTATAAAATATGGGTTAATTATGGTCAAATTATTAGTGAAGACTAAATTTTGAGTCCTAAGAGGTTAGGGTAATTAACTTATGCATAAATATGAGTTTATGTATTTTTGTGATTATAAAAATGTTGAAATCACGCAAATCCGTAAAAACCGAGTAATATACGATATTGGCTATTTAAAGGCGATTTAGCATATAATTGGGCATGTTCATACATATTATAATGCTGCATTTTTCTTTATGATTGTCATAATTTTAATTTATGTAATTTTGAATTATGTAATTTTACTTAGTATGGCCTTAGTTTTAATTGGTATTTCCGAAATGTATGGGAATATCGATTCGGTTGTAATTTATTGTGATCTCGTATCACCGTTTTGTAATTTAATAGATTTATTTTATTTTAGTTACAAATGTATAATAGGAAATTATGTAATTTATTATGTAATTTTATTTATCTCGGAGTTCCCAAAGACGGATTTCTTCAAGATGTTGATACATAAAGACGGTGTTACCTCGAGATGCGTGCCACAACCGAAGTTCAAGGGACCAATGGAGTTGGTTTCCGAATATGTAATAGTTAAATAGTTTTTCTATTTTAGGAAAGGCCATACTAGGATTTGTTTATTTTTATGCTTGCATTTTATTTTATGTCGCATGCATCGCTAAATCGCCATAACTAAAACATGCATTATCTTCTTATCGAGTTCGTCGACCGTGTCAAATATAATTATCGTAGTTCACCGCTTTAGTTCACTTAAAACGTGATAGATAATAATTTGACATGACCTCTCGCTAAAACAATAAATTGAGACATAGCCTTACCAAAGAGTAGAAACCATGAAAACCTATTTCGTGAGGGAGTGCACTCGGCCACACCGGGGTACAAACCTTGTTACGTAGGGGAAGTGGGTGATAAATGTCTATCCACCGAATTCATATTGATAAGGGTTTCATCGGCCACACCGTGCCCAAGTTAAATATGGGTTTGGATCATGGACACATTTATTCGAAATTTGGATTGAACTCAACAAAAGTTTTTCGATAAGGGTTTTATCGGCCACACCGTCCCCTTGTTGAATGTGTTTTGGGCTAAAGATATATGTTAATTGTAATATTATCGACCAAGAGTTCTAAAAGTAGAATCGATTAAACGTTAATCTACCGAGTTATATTGATAAGGGTTTCATCGGCCACACCGTGCCCAAGTTAATATGAATTTGGGTCTTGGAATCATTTATCTAGTTGGGTAGAGGTCACTAGAAAAATGCATAAAACTTGTTTAAATCATACATTTTTACGAGTATTATTATTAAAACGACATTTGTTTTACTCCTTCTATTTTGTTTTGTAGACCACTTATTTTCTCATAACAAATGGCAACACCAACTCCTAACGCCACACCTCTCGCTAGTTCGTCATGGCTCCGATCCTTTATGGATCGATGTAAACTTGAAAAGAATGGGTCAAATTTCTCCGATTGGGATGCCCAACTCAAATTAGCCGCCGAAGGTGACGACAAGCTTCGTTACCTTACCGAGGCCTCTCCACCCGAACCCTCCACTAGGTCCACCGCGGCCACTAGGGAAGCATATGAGGCTTACCAAAAGGAGTCCGCCACAATGAAAAATGTCTTGATATTTGCGATGGAGGCGGACCTCCAAAGGAGAGCCTTTAAAATGGGCAATGCTAATGAGATTTACTCCAAACTTGTGACCATGTTTTCACAAACTCCGCGGATCGTCTAATATGAGGCGGCCGCGGCATTCTTTGATCTCGACTTCAAAGAGGGCCAAAAGGTTAGCCCTCATGTGCTCAAACTCATGGAGCTTGTCGAGACCTTGAAAATTCAAAAGGTTGAAATCTCCAAAGAACTCATCGTAGATAGGATTCTACACTCCTTGTCCAAAGTCAAGGCATATGTGCAATTCCGAGTGAATTTTAACATGCAAGACAAGGATGTGTCTCTTGAGGAGTTGCACAAGTTACTTGTGCAAGCCAAGAGGGACATGGGGTTAAATGTGAACCCTCCCAAGGATGTGCTTAACATAAGCACTAAGAGTAAGGGGAAGTTCAAGAAGAATGGGAGAAAGGGCAAGAAGCAAGCTCCCACATTCACCAAAGCTAAGACTTGTGAAGCTAGCACCTCAAAAGTCAAGAAGGGTCCTCTTGATAAATGCCATTATTGTAATGGCATGGGACATTGGAAAAGAAATTGTTCCAAATACCTTGGTGACATTAAGGCTGGAAAGATCACTCCAGTAGGTAAATGACTATCCTTCTTTTATGTTTCTAATTCAACTATGGTATTATGATGCAAAGTTGTGATAATGTATCTCCCTTTTTATTGTAAATAGGGCCTCCACCAAGCAAAGACAAGGGAAAGGAAAAGCAAGCATAAGAAACCATCGAGAAGCTAGGGATAGCTTTTATGGAGCTTTGCTTTTCATTGTCTTATTTTAAATTATGTTTTGGAGTTTTAGAACTTTAAGTTTCCGTGTTCGACATGGAAAGGTATTTTGGATAATGATTTGTATTTTGGATAATGGTGACTTGGTTTGCAACCCAAGTCACCCGTTTTATCATTTATCCTTTTTGTTCTAAAATTCATCTTTAAATGCTTGCACTTTGAAACATAATATTATTCACTTAAAGTGATCTAATAGACAAATATAATGACGGGTTTCATTATATGTCCACATGCTTAAGGCTTGTGTATGATCATTTATAAAGCGATTTTGAGTCTATGAACTCTCTTAAAGGAATGTCAATCACCAAGTACACATATGAAATCAATAACTATTAGTCTATCTATGAGATAGCTCTCCTTATACTTCAACATCATTAATTTGTGTCTCATATGCTATCTTTGAATCTATAGTGTATTTATTCTAAAGATAGAGTGGGAGAAAAATGAGGACACAACACACAAGGCAAGATAAAATTGTGTACGTGTGTATGTACTTGTGTAAATGAAGATCTACGCAAGAGAGAATGATTTGAATGACGGTATATTTATTTACATAGTATGCCGAATAGATGAGATCTATGGTCTCAAGTTAGTTCTATATGACTAAAGAGACCAAGTGAAGTAATCATAAGAGTATATTCTCAAGATAACTACACGAGGAGACCAAAAGAAAGTTTTGGAAGAAAAATGACTAATGTAAAGTCTTAACAAGTTTTTGACTAAGTTTATGAAAATTTTGACCAATAGTTTCAACCTTGAGATTTACTTAAGAGCCTAAATGAATTATAGTAACATCCTAGTAATAAGCGACATTTATGACTAGAGGTTACAAGATTTGATATACCGATATCCTCAATTGCTAAAAGTTAAACCATGCAAAAGTCATTACTTAACCTCATTATGATATAAATTGGTTAAACCTCCTTCTAAAGGGTATTTTGAAGGATGTGTATTAAATATTATTATTTAAACAAATGACATTGCACCGAATCATTATGACATGATCAAGTTAGAGATTGAAATCTCTTTCCATAAGGTTTAGATAAGACCTCTTCAAAATAGGAATTTTGAAAGGATATGATAGGAACATATAAGGCTTCATCTAAAAGACTTTGCAAACCAACATACATTTTGTTTTCGATTAAGTAATAAATTTCGAAACATCATGGAATTTAGTGGGAGCTATTTCGATTAAGTAATAAATTTTGAAACACCTGGAATTAAGTGGGAGTTTAGAAATTATCATGTGAAGACATGGAATTTAGTGGGAGCTATCATCCTTGAATGTATAAAACTCATTACTCATTAAGGAATGACGAGCTAATATCTTCTTCACAAAGAAGCATTTGAGTTTTCAATTCTGGATGAAAATGGACAATGATGAATCCAATTACATCAAGGGATGTTGGATTAGTATTAAGAGATACACATCGTATCAACATTCACATAGGTTATTCATGTAGATGAAAATGGAATTGCCATTAGCAGTCATGGTCGTTCATTGAATCTATGAACGGTTGATCTCATGATTATTAGTAACTAATGTTTCCGCCATTAGAATGATCATGTACATGTCCAATTATGAATCATATGCATAAGAGCATGATGATTGATTGGTAAGCCATAATAGAAACGTCATGAATTCTCAAGTAGAATCCGATGAGCGATTTCGGTGTTTGACGGAATACTCCATTATATGATAAGAGGTTGCACATATTATAGAAAGTCCGAGCACATGTAAGGATTTATGAGAATCCCAAATCTTTCAAGCCTAGAAAGAGAAATAAGAAGTTTTGGAAGGATGCTTAGTTGAATAATAACATTATTCAAAACTAATCTTTCCTAGTTAAGCTAGGACTTGTGAGAAGTGCTAGGCTAATAATCTTGACAAATTGTTACAAGAATCTACAAAACATATACCTAGTGCATTGTGTGTGGATGGAGTACTTGATCAGTACAAGTTATATCATTCATCACAAATTCGTTCGTTATGAGATAATCGATAAGAAAGTTCTTTCAAGTTAAAGAACCAAAACCAAGGTCGGGAACCTTGATGTGTACTTGGTAAGATTCATGCTATGAGAGAGAACATGAATGTAAAGGAAATTGCAAGTTTAAGAAGTTTGAACATATGAACACAAGGTTGTAATATGAAATTGCAACTTCTATTGCAATCAATGAGTGTTTACACTTACGATATACATCACAAGGTTGTAATATGATATTGACTACCCGAGTGTGATGTCGACATTTGTCGTTTAAGTTATTATTAACTCACCTTGTACATTGTTATATCCAAACGGGTTGTGGAGACAATTGAACCCCGTTAAAGTGAACATGGATTAACATTGTATTTGCCCATAGTTACTTGTATGAGGTGACGTCTCGAAGTGACTAGAGTGTGATGCGATTGATGGCAAGTTCAAGTGCCATAGAGTCATGTGAGATGAGTAGTCGATCACATAGGCGATCGTTAGGAACATTTTGTCGGGCCTTATGACCGCTTATAGAGTTCTGGTAATTTATATAGCCTGGTCGTGACGAGAGCTACTATAGTATTCAAATGAGTCGATTCTTTTGACTAAAGACTATTCGCCTAAGATGGCACAGTTTCAGATTAACTTTGATTTGTGTTACTACGACCTTCGTAAATGGGGTCAAATGGGCATATTTTGGGTTATGATGGCTGTGGCTACTCGAAGGGAATGAGTGCGATAGGAATTGTCCACCCCTAGTCAGGGTTATAACAATATCTCAGGGCCACTCGAGGAGTAATAAAGCGAAATGCGTGGCCACGCTCGGAAAGTATCTATGATAGATAAGTCCGGTCAATCGCTTATTCTCCGGATCGAGGAAACCACTCGATATGATCACTTGCAAGTATGACCTGAAAGACACCTTGCATTGAGTAGGAGATAGTAATAGGACAAGAGAATTGGTGACGCACACTTGTCGAGGACAAGTGGGAGATTGTTGGAATATGTGTCCTCCGACAATAATGCGATCACGACTGTTGATCATGATGATCACGTGTTTAAAATCTCATTATAAAGAATACAATTGGGAAGTAATTTTGTTATCAACAATGGTCAACATATATCGGTAATGATTGGGTCGACTAGAGTTTGACATTATCGTCGTATGCGACGGTGGTGATCAGTTGACCCCTAGGTCATACCTATAGGGCAACACTCTTAATTGATTATTTAATTAATCGTATAATGTTACGAGTTAATTAAATTATTTGAAAATTGACGGACGATTTTGGTAGTAAAATTTACGTATCAAATTAAAATGTGATTATATGAGATACGGTGCGAGTAATTGAATCGTATAATTACTCGGATGAAATTATTGTTTATAGAAACAATTAAATTTGAATGAATTATTATAAATACAAACTGTTGTGATTTATAATCGGTAAAATATTTTGGTACAAGTAATTATGAAATTACTAAGTCGTTTTTGTATATGACGTATTTTTATCAATACGTTGATTTTTAATATGTTA
Organism: Silene latifolia; assembly: GCF_048544455.1. Taxonomy (NCBI): domain Eukaryota; kingdom Viridiplantae; phylum Streptophyta; class Magnoliopsida; order Caryophyllales; family Caryophyllaceae; genus Silene; species Silene latifolia. The sequence goes on from NW_027413268.1 coordinate 115,661, forward strand.
AAAATACATAACAAATTTATGTGACATATGACATGTTACATGTTGACAAATTGACAAAAATAATATGGACTCCATATTATAATTGTGCCGAAATAAGGGAGGGGTTTTAGACTAATATTGTGTTGTTTAATTTATTAATAAACACAATGATTACCTATTATTTAGCCATGCAAGCCTATTATGTATTGTAAAGAACAACAATTGCATGCATTGGCTCCCCTAAAAGCCCCCCTTCCACCCGGTTTTGAGAAGACAAAAACCATCATGGTTTTTGATTATTTTACCTAATAATATACAAAATGTTGTAGATTATTCATTCATTCAACTACTCATCCAAAATATAATTTTAGAGAGAAAAATAACTCTCTCCTTATTCTCTCTACAAAACCGAAATATTCAAAGTGTTACATAATATTTTGGTTCAATTTTCTTCAAATTAATATTGTACTAGCTTCTATAATATTAATTTTATTAAGGGTAAGCTTTGGGTATTAATCCTAAGGAGAGATCCTACACTTGGATCTTGGTTCTTCAATCATAGGAAAGCACAAGAACAAAAGAAAAGGAGATTTCTTTTGTGCCCATAAAACCGAAATCACCAATGTAAGAACATGATTTCTCCTCTATTTTATCATTTGTTTGCATGCATAAAATCCATATTTAATTTTATGACAAATTAATTTATAACATATATGAGTATGTTTATGTATAAAGATCTACATTTCCTTCAGAAAGCGACCCATCGCTTACTTCTCTGAGAAACTGAACGGGGCCAGGCTCAATTACTCGACTTACGACAAGGAATTCTATGCGATCGTAAGGGCCCTACAACATTGGAGTCACTATCTCCGACCAAGTCATTTCATCCTGCATTCGGACCACGAATCGTTAAAACATATCAATGGGCAACAAAAGTTGAACTCAAGGCATGCCAAGTGGGTGGAATTTTTACAATCCTTCCATTTCTGCTCAAAATACAAAACTGGCAAAAGTAATGTGGTGGCCGATGCTCTCTTACGCCGATACTCATTATTGACGGTACTCGATATCCGATTACTGGGATTCGAGGCATTGAAGGAATCCTACGAGAACGACCTCGACTTTGGGGAAGTCTTCAAGATTTGCAAGAACGGGACTCATGATGAATTCATTACTCAAGATGGTTTCCTTTTCAAAGGTAACAGACTTTGTGTCCCAAAACTCCCGATCCGAGAACTCCTTATTCGAGAAGCCCACGGAGGTGGACTTGGGGGACATTTTGGAGTAAACAAAACTGTGGATATCCTCAAGGAACATTTCTATTGGCCACAATTACAAGGAGACGTGCAAGCGATAGTACGAAAATGCATCACATGTCACATGGCCAAAAGCAAATTCCAACCTGGGGAGTATGTACCTTTGCCTACCCCGTGCCGACCTTGGGAAGATATATCCATGGATTTCATTGTGGCGTTACCGCGAACACAGAGAGGCAAAGATGCGATCATGGTAGTAGTCGACCGATTCTCGAAGATGGCCCATTTTATCGCATGTCACAAGACCGACGACGCCAGCAATGTGGCGGACTTGTATTTTCGGGAAGTCTTACGACTCCACGGGATCCCAAGAACAATCGTCTCCGATCGAGATTCCAAGTTCCTAAGCTACTTCTGGAAAACGTTGTGGAGAAGGGTGGGGACCAAGCTTTTGTTCAGCACTTCTCATCATCCTCAGACGGACGGACAAACGGAGGTCACAAATCGCACTCTGGGAACAATGCTGCGAAGTCTGGTGAGCAAAACTCAGAAAGATTGGGATTTGAAACTCGCTCACGCTGAGTTCGCATACAACCGCTCCCCAACTTATGCAACAAAGCACTCCCCATTCGAGGTCGTGTATGGTATAAACCCATATTTGCCACTAGACCTCATTCCTCTACCCAAGGATGAAATCATGCACAAGGATGCGGAGTCCAAATTGAAATCAATGATCAAGCTGCATGATCAAGTCAGGGCAAGAATTGAGAAAAATAATGAAGTATACAAGCGCAAAGCAAACAAAACCCGCCAGCCAAGATCTTTCAGCGAAGGAGACCTCGTGTGGTTACACCTAAGGAAGGAGCGTTTTCCAAACAAACGCAAAAACAAACTCATGCCGTGGGCAGAAGGTCCCTACAAGGTAATATCAAAGGTAGGCGACAACGCATACAAAATCGAGTTGCCCGGAGAATATGGAGTGCACGCCACTTTCAACGTCGGGGATCTATCTCCATACATCGACGACGATGGAATCAAGGAATTGAGGGCAATTCCTTTTCAAGAAGGAGGAGATGACGCGGATATGGACCCAATGGAAGAAGTTGTGCTCGACATAGAGAACCAAACAAAACCAAGCCCAAATAATACATTTTTTATGCATGAAAATTGGATGGGTTTGCGTAAAAGAGAGGTATTATGTGCGGTTGAAGCTCGAGACCCGCACACCCCTTGATGCCGTGTGGGAACAAAAGAAAAATCATATGGGAACAAGGGGAGAGGGCCGAATGTGGCGGCACCAAGGGAGAAGGACCCAATTTTATATTTTTGCATTTTTCAACATAGTTTGAATAAGATTTGACAAAAGAGTCTAAGTTGTAAGTTCTATGCACTCAATCATCCTAGAACTTACAAACTAGCATTTAATGTTTACTTGGAGGCCAAGGCTTTTGTCCTATATAAGGACCTAGCCTCCTCATTTGTAGATCATCCAAGTTGAAGTAAAAACCTTTTAGAGAGAGAAACTTGTTTGTTTCAATCTTTTTCAAAGAGTCGATGATTTCGAGTCTTGCCTTGAACTAAGGACGTGCTCCGCAGTTTAAGTTGAATTGCTTGACGCGTTTCGAGTAATTCCCCATTGTTATCACTATAGGTCTAGTGATACCAAATATCCCATTGTTTTCGATCTCTTCACAAGGAATCGAAACAAATATCCTTTATCTTTTGCACAACATAAACCCAAAAACAAAACAATTAAGTCTTCCGCTCCGTATACGCATCAGACAAATGGTTCACAACGAGTCACAAGGACGAATGAACAAGGACAAATGGTTCACACAAGGAGTCACAAGGACTAATTAACAAGGACAAATGATTTACACAACGAGTCAAAGGGACTAATGAACAAGGACAAATAATTCACACAACGAGTCATAATGAATAATGAACTAGGACAAATGATTCACACAACGAGTCACAATGACTAATAAACTAGAACAAATGATTCACACAAGGAGTTTCAATGAGTAATGAACAAGGACAAATGGTTCACACAACGAACCACAAGGACTAATGAACAAGGACAAATGATTCACACAACGAGTGACAATGACTAATGAACAAGGACAAATGGTTCGCACAATGAGTCACAAGGACTAATTAATAAGGACAAATGAATTACACAACGAGTGACAAGGAATAATGAACAAGGACAAATGATTCACACAACGAGTCACAAGGATTAATTAATAAGGACAAATGATTTACACAACGAGTCACAATGACTAATGAACAAGGACAAATGGTTCACAAAAGGAGTCTCAAGGACTAATTAACAAGGACAAATAATTTACACAACGAGTCAAAGGGACTAATGAACAAGGACAAATGATTCACACAACGAGTCATAATGAATAATGAACTAGGACAAATGATTCACACAACGAGTCATAATGAATAATGAACTAAGACAAATGATTCACACAACGAGTCACAATGACTAATGAACTAGAACAAATGATTTAGAAAACGAGTCACAATGACTAATGAACAAGGACAAATGGTTCACAACGAGTCACGAGGATTAATTAACAAGGACAAATGTTTTACACAACGAGTCAAAGCGACTAATGAACAAGGACAAATAATTCACACAACGAGTCATAATGAATAATGAACTAGGACAAATGGTTCACACAACGAGTCACAAGGAATATTTAACAAGGACAAATGATTCACACAACGAGTCACAATGACTAATGAACTAGAACAAATGATTCATACAAGGAGTTTCAATGACTAATGAACAAGGACAAATGGTTCACACAACGAATCACAAGGACTAATGAACAAGAACAAATGATTCACACAACGAGTCACAAGGACTAATGAAAAAGAACAAATGGTTCATACAACGAGTCACAAGGACTAATGAAGAAGAACAAATGGTTCACACAACGAGTCACAAGGACTAATGAACTAGAACAAATGATTTACCCAACGAGTCACAATGACTAATGAACAAGGACAAATGGTTCACAACGAGTCACAAGGACGAATGAAGAAGGACAAATGGTTCACACAAGGAGTCACAAGGACTAATTAACAAGGACAAATGATTTACACAACGAGTCAAAGGGACTAATGAACAAGGACAAATAATTCACACAACGAGTCATAATTAATAATGAACAAGGACAAATGATTCACACAACGAGTTACAATGACTAATAAATTAGAACAAATGATTCACACAAGGAGTTTCAATGAGTAATGAACAAGGACAAATGGTTCACACAACGAATCACAAGGACTAATGAACAAGGACAAATGATTCACACAACGAGTCACAATGACTATTGAAAAAGAACAAATGGTTCACACAACGAGCACAAGGACTAATGAACAAGAACAAATGGTTTACACAACGAGTCACAAGGACTTATTAATAAGGATAAATGAATTACACAACGAGTCACAAGGAATAATGAACAAGGACAAATGATTCACACAACGAGTCACAAGGATTAATTAATAAGGACAAATGATTTACACAACGAGTCACAATGACTAATAAACTATAACAAATGATTCACACAAGGAGTTTCAATGAGAAATGAACAAGGACAAATGGTTCACACAACGAATCACAAGGACTAATGAACAATGACAAATGATTCACACAACGAGTCACAAGGACTAATGAACAAGAACAAATGGTTCACACAACGAGCACAAGGACTAATGAACAAGAACAAATGGTTTACACAACGAGTCACAAGGACTAATTAATAAGGACAAATGAATTACACAACGAGTCACAAGGAATAATGAACAAGGACAAATGATTCACACAACGAGTCACAAGGATTAATTAATAAGGACAAATGATTTACACAACGAGTCACAATGACTAATAAACAAGGACAAATGGTTCACACAAGGAGTCTCAAGGACTAATTAACAAGGACAAATAATTTACACAACGAGTCAAAGGGACTAATGAACAAGGACAAATGATTCACACAACGAGTCATAATGAATAATGAACTAGGACAAATGATTCACACAACGAGTCATAATGAATAATGAACTAAGACAAATGATTCACACAACGAGTCACAATGAGTAATGAACTAGAACAAATGATTTAGAACAAATGATTCTACAAAAAACGAGTCACAATGACTAATGAACAAGGACAAATGGTTCACAACGAGTCACGAGGATTAATTAACAAGGACAAATGTTTTACACAACGAGTCAAAGGGACTAATGAACAAGGACAAATAATTCAAACAACGAGTCATAATGAATAATGAACAAGGACAATTGGTTCACACAACGAGTCACAAGGAATAATTAACAAGGACAAATGATTCACACAACGAGTCACAATGACTAATGAACTAGAACAAATGATTCATACAAGGAGTTTCAATGACTAATGAACAAGGATAAATGGTTCACACAACGAATCACAAGGACTAATGAACAAGAACAAATGATTCACACGACGAGTCACAAGGACTAATGAAAAAGAACAAATGGTTCATACAACGAGTCACAAGGACTAATGAAGAAGAACAAATGGTTCATACAACGAGTCACAAGGACTAATGAAGAAGAACAAATGGTTCACACAACGAGTCACAAGGACTAATGAACTAGAACAAATGATTTACCCAACGAGTCACAATGACTAATGAACAAGGACAAATGGTTCACAACAAGTCACAAGGTTGAATGAACAAGGACAAATGGTTCACACAAGGAGTCACAAGGACTAATTAACAAGGACAAATGATTTACACAACGAGTCAAAGGGACTAATGAACAAGGACAAATAATTCACACAACGAGTCATAATTAATAATGAACAAGGACAAATGATTCACACAACGAGTCACAATGACTAATAAACTAGAACAAATGATTCACACAAGGAGTTTCAATGAGTAATGAACAAGGACAAATGGTTCACACAACGAATCACAAGGACTAATGAACAAGGACAAATGATTCACTAATGAACAAGGACAAATGATTCACACAACGAGTCACAATGACTAATGAAAAAGAACAAATGGTTCACACAACGAGCACAAGGACTAATGAACAAGAACAAATGGTTTACACAACGAGTCACAAGGACTTATTAATAAGGATAAATGAATTACACAACGAGTCACAAGGAATAATGAACAAGGACAAATGATTCACACAACGAGTCACAAGGATTAATTAATAAGGACAAATGATTTACACAACGAGTCACAATGACTAATGAACAAGGACAAATGGTTCACACAAGGAGTCTCAAGGACTAATTTACAAGGACAAATAATTTACACAACGAGTCAAAGGGACTAATGAACAAGGACAAATGATTCACACAACGAGTCATAATGAATAATGAACTAGGACAAATGATTCACACAACGAGTCATAATTAATAATGAACTAAGACAAATGATTCACACAACGAGTCACAATGACTAATGAACTAGAACAAATGATTCATACAAGGAGTTTCAATGACTAATGAACAAGGACAAATGGTTCACACAACGAATCACAAGGACTAATGAACAAGAACAAATGATTCACACAACGAGTCACAAGGACTAATGAAAAAGAACAAATGGTTCATACAACGAGTCACAAGGACTAATGAAGAAGAACAAATGGTTCACACAACGAGTCACAAGGACTAATGAACTAGAACAAATGATTTACCCAACGAGTCACAATGACTAATGAACAAGGACAAATGGTTCACAACAAGTCACAAGGTTGAATGAACAAGGACAAATGGTTCACACAAGGAGTCACAAGGACTAATTAACAAGGACAAATGATTTACACAACGAGTCAAAGGGACTAATGAACAAGGACAAATAATTCACACAACGAGTCATAATGAATAATGAACTAGGACAAATGATTCACATAACGAGTCACAATGACTAATAAACTATAACAAATGATTCACACAAGGAGTTTCAATGAGAAATGAACAAGGACAAATGGTTCACACAACGAATCACAAGGACTAATGAACAATGACAAATGATTCACACAACGAGTCACAAGGACTAATGAACAAGAACAAATGGTTCACACAACGAGCACAAGGACTAATGAACAAGAACAAATGGTTTACACAACGAGTCACAAGGACTAATTAATAAGGACAAATGAATTACACAACGAGTCACAAGGAATAATGAACAAGGACAAATGATTCACACAACGAGTCACAAGGATTAATTAATAAGGACAAATGATTTACACAACGATCACAATGACTAATAAACAAGGACAAATGGTTCACACAAGGAGTCTCAAGGACTAATTAACAAGGACAAATAATTTACACAACGAGTCAAAGGGACTAATGAACAAGGACAAATGATTCACACAACGAGTCATAATGAATAATGAACTAGGACAAATGATTCACACAACGAGTCATAATGAATAATGAACTAAGACAAATGATTCACACAACGAGTCACAATGAATAATGAACTAGAACAAATGATTTACAAAACGAGTCACAATGACTAATGAACAAGGACAAATGGTTCACAACGAGTCACGAGGATTAATTAACAAGGACAAATGTTTTACACAACGAGTCAAAGGGACTAATGAACAAGGACAAATAATTCACACAACGAGTCATAATGAATAATGAACTAGGACAATTGGTTCACACAACGAGTCACAAGGAATAATTAACAAGGACAAATGATTCACACAACGAGTCACAATGACTAATGAACTAGAACAAATGATTCATACAAGGAGTTTCAATGACTAATGAACAAGGATAAATGGTTCACACAACGAATCACAAGGAGTAATGAACAAGAACAAATGATTCACACGACGAGTCACAAGGACTAATGAAAAAGAACAAATGGTTCATACAACGAGTCACAAGGACTAATGAAGAAGAACAAATGGTTCACACAACGAGTCACAAGGACTAATGAACTAGAACAAATGATTTACCCAACGAGTCACAATGACTAATGAACAAAAACAAACGGTTCACAACGAGTCACAAGGATGAATGAAGAAGGACAAATGGTTCACACAAGGAGTCACAAAGACTAATTAACAAGGACAAATGATTTACACAACGAGTCAAAGGGAGTAATGAACAAGGACAAATAATTCACACAACGAGTCATAATGAATAATGAACTAGGACAAATGATTCACACAACAAGTCACAATGACTAATAAACTAGAACAAATGATTCACACAAGGAGTTTCAATGAGTAATGAACAAGGACAAATGGTTCACACAACGAATCAAGGACTAATGAACAAGGACAAATGATTCACACAACGAGTCACAATGACTAATGAAAAAGAACAAATGGTTCACACAACGAGCACAAGTACTAATGAACAAGAACAAATGGTTTACACAACGAGTCACAAGGACTTATTAATAAGGACAAATGAATTACACAACGAGTCACAAGGAATAATGAACAAGGACAAATGATTCACACAACGAGTCACAAGGATTAATTAATAAGGACAAATGATTTACACAACGAGTCACACTGACTAATGAACAAGGACAAATGGTTCACACAAGGAGTCTCAAGGACTAATTAACAAGGACAAATAATTTACACAACGAGTCAAAGGGACTAATGAACAAGGACAAATGATTCACACAACGAGTCATAATGAATAATGAACTAGGACAAATGATTCACACAACGAGTCATAATGAATAATGAACTAAGACAAATGATTCACACAACGAGTCACAGTGACTAATGAACTAGAACAAATGATTTACAAAACGAGTCACAATGACTAATGAACAAGGACAAATGGTTCACAACGAGTCACGAGGATTAATTAACAAGGACAAATGTTTTACACAACGAGTCAAAGGGACTAATGAACAAGGACAAATAATTCACACAACGAGTCATAATGAATAATGAACTAGGACAATTGGTTCACACAACGAGTCACAAGGAATAATTAACAAGGACAAATGATTCACACATTGAGTCACAATGACTAATGAACTAGAACAAATGATTCATACAAGGAGTTTCAACGACTAATGAACAAGGACAAATGGTTCACACAACGAATCACAAGGACTAATGAACAAGAACAAATGATTCACACAACGAGTCACAAGGACTAATGAAAAAGAACAAATGGTTCATACAACGAGTCACAAGGACTAATGAAGAAGAACAAATGGTTCACACAACGAGTCACAAGGACTAATGAACTAGAACAAATGATTTACCCAACGAGTCACAATGACTAATGAACAAGGACAAATGGTTCACAACGAGTCACAAGGACGAATGAAGAAGGACAAATGGTTCACACAAGGAGTCACAAGGACTAATTAACAAGGACAAATGATTTACACAACGAGTCAAAGGGACTAATGAACAAGGACAAATAATTCACACAACGAGTCATAATGAATAATGAACAAGGACAAATGATTCACACAACGAGTCACAATGACTAATAAACTAGAACAAATGATTCACACAAGGAGTTTCAATGAGTAATGAACAAGGACAAATGGTTCACACAACGAATCACAAGGACTAATGAACAAGGACAAATGATTCACACAACGAGTCACAATGACTAATGAAAAAGAACAAATGGTTCACACAACGAGCACAAGGACTAATGAACAAGAACAAATGGTTTACACAACGAGTCACAAGGACTTATTAATAAGGACAAATGAATTACACAACGAGTCACAAGGAATAATGAACAAGGACAAATGATTCACACAACGAGTCACAAGGATTAATTAATAAGGACAAATGATTTACACAACGAGTCACAATGACTAATGAACAAGGACAAATGGTTCACACATGGAGTCTCAAGGACTAATTTACAAGGACAAATAATTTACACAACGAGTCAAAGGGACTAATGAACAAGGACAAATGATTCACACAACGAGTCATAATGAATAATGAACTAGGACAAATGATTCACACAACGAGTCATAATGAATAATGAACTAAGACAAATGATTCACACAACGAGTCACAATGACTAATGAACTAGAACAAATGATTTACAAAACGAGTCACAATGACTAATGAACAAGGACAAATGGTTCACAACGAGTCACGAGGATTAATTAACAAGGACAAATGTTTTACACAACGAGTCAAAGGGACTAATGAACAAGGACAAATAATTCACACAACGAGTCATAATGAATAATGAACTAGGACAATTGGTTCACACAACGAGTCACAAGGAATAATTAACAAGGACAAATGATTCACACAACGAGTCACAATGACTAATGAACTAGAACAAATGATTCATACAAGGAGTTTCAACGACTAATGAACAAGGACAAATGGTTCACACAACGAATCACAAGGACTAATGAACAAGGACAAATGATTCACCCAACGAGTCACAATGACTAATGAAAAAGAACAAATGGTTCACACAACGAGCACAAGTACTAATGAACAAGAACAAATGGTTTACACAACGAGTCACAAGGATTTATTAATAAGGACAAATGAATTACACAACGAGTCACAAGGAATAATGAACAAGGACAAATGATTCACACAACGAGTCACAAGGATTAATTAATAAGGACAAATGATTTACACAACGAGTCACAATGACTAATGAACAAGGACAAATGGTTCACACAAGGAGTCTCAAGGACTAATTAACAAGGACAAATAATTTACACAACGAGTCAAAGGGACTAATGAACAAGGACAAATGATTGACACAACGAGTCATAATGAATAATGAACTAGGACAAATGATTCACACAACGAGTCATAATGAATAATGAACTAAGACAAATGATTCACACAACGAGTCACAATGACTAATGAACTAGAACAAATGATTTACAAAACGAGTCACAATGACTAATGAACAAGGACAAATGGTTCATAACGAGTCACGAGGATTAATTAACAAGGACAAATGTTTTACACAACGAGTCAAAGGGACTAATGAACAAGGACAAATAATTCACACAACGAGTCATAATGAATAATGAACTAGGACAAATGGTTCACACAACGAGTCACAAGGAATAATTAACAAGGACAAATGATTCACACAACGAGTCACAATGACTAATGAACTAGAACAAATGATTCATACAAGGAGTTTCAATGACTAATGAACAAGGACAAATGGTTCACACAACGAATCACAAGGACTAATGAACAAGGACAAATGATTCACACAACGAGTCACAATGACTAATGAAAAAGAACAAATGGTTCACACAACGAGCACAAGTACTAATGAACAAGAACAAATGGTTTACACAACGAGTCACAAGGACTTATTAATAAGGACAAATGAATTACACAACGAGTCACAAGGAATAATGAACAAGGACAAATGATTCACACAACGAGTCACAAGGATTAATTAATAAGGACAAATGATTTACACAACGAGTCACACTGACTAATGAACAAGGACAAATGGTTCACACAAGGAGTCTCAAGGACTAATTAACAAGGACAAATAATTTACACAACGAGTCAAAGGGACTAATGAACAAGGACAAATGATTCACACAACGAGTCATAATGAATAATGAACTAGGACAAATGATTCACACAACGAGTCATAATGAATAATGAACTAAGACAAATGATTCACACAACGAGTCACAATGACTAATGAACTAGAACAAATGATTTACAAAACGAGTCACAATGACTAATGAACAAGGACAAATGGTTCACAACGAGTCACGAGGATTAATTAACAAGGACAAATGTTTTACAAAACGAGTCAAAGGGACTAATGAACAAGGACAAATAATTCACACAACGAGTCATAATGAATAATGAACTAGGACAATTGGTTCACACAACGAGTCACAAGGAATAATTAACAAGGACAAATGATTCACACATTGAGTCACAATGACTAATGAACTAGAACAAATGATTCATACAAGGAGTTTCAACGACTAATGAACAAGGACAAATGGTTCACACAACGAATCACAAGGACTAATGAACAAGAACAAATGATTCACACAACGAGTCACAAGGAGTAATGAAAAAGAACAAATGGTTCATACAACGAATCACAAGGACTAATGAAGAAGAACAAATGGTTCACACAACGAGTCACAAGGACTAATGAACTAGAACAAATGATTTACCCAACGAGTCACAATGACTAATGAACAAGGACAAATGGTTCACAACGAGTCACAAGGACGAATGAAGAAGGACAAATGGTTCACACAAGGAGTCACAAGGACTAATTAACAAGGACAAATGATTTACACAACGAGTCAAAGGGACTAATGAACAAGGACAAATAATTCACACAACGAGTCATAATGAATAATGAACAAGGACAAATGATTCACACAACGAGTCACAATGACTAATAAACTAGAACAAATGATTCACACAAGGAGTTTCAATGAGTAATGAACAAGGACAAATGGTTCACACAACGAATCACAAGGACTAATGAACAAGGACAAATGATTCACACAACGAGTCACAATGACTAATGAAAAAGAACAAATGGTTCACACAACGAGCACAAGGACTAATGAACAAGAACAAATGGTTTACACAACGAGTCACAAGGACTTATTAATAAGGACAAATGAATTACACAACGAGTCACAAGGAATAATGAACAAGGACAAATGATTCACACAACGAGTCACAAGGATTAATTAATAAGGACAAATGATTTACACAACGAGTCACAATGACTAATGAACAAGGACAAATGGTTCACACAAGGAGTCTCAAGGACTAATTTACAAGGACAAATAATTTACACAACGAGTCAAAGGGACTAATGAACAAGGACAAATGATTCACACAACGAGTCATAATGAATAATGAACTAGGACAAATGATTCACACGAGTCATAATGAATAATGAACTAAGACAAATGATTCACACAACGAGTCACAATGACTAATGAACTAGAACAAATGATTTACAAAACGAGTCACAATGACTAATGAACAAGGACAAATGGTTCACAACGAGTCACGAGGATTAATTAACAAGGACAAATGTTTTACACAACGAGTCAAAGGGACTAATGAACAAGGACAAATAATTCACACAACGAGTCATAATGAATAATGAACTAGGACAATTGGTTCACACAACGAGTCACAAGGAATAATTAACAAGGACAAATGATTCACACAACGAGTCACAATGACTAATGAACTAGAACAAATGATTCATACAAGGAGTTTCAACGACTAATGAACAAGGACAAATGGTTCACACAACGAATCACAAGGACTAATGAACAAGGACAAATGATTCACACAACGAGTCACAATGACTAATGAAAAAGAACAAATGGTTCACACAACGAGCACAAGTACTAATGAACAAGAACAAATGGTTTACACAACGAGTCACAAGGATTTATTAATAAGGACAAATGAATTACACAACGAGTCACAAGGAATAATGAACAAGGACAAATGATTCACACAACGAGTCACAAGGATTAATTAATAAGGACAAATGATTTACACAACGAGTCACAATGACTAATGAACAAGGACAAATGGTTCACACAAGGAGTCTCAAGGACTAATTAACAAGGACAAATAATTTACACAACGAGTCAAAGGGACTAATGAACAAGGACAAATGATTGACACAACGAGTCATAATGAATAATGAACTAGGACAAATGATTCACACAACGAGTCATAATGAATAATGAACTAAGACAAATGATTCACACCACGAGTCACAATGACTAATGAACTAGAACAAATGATTTACAAAACGAGTCACAATGACTAATGAACAAGGACAAATGGTTCACAACGAGTCACGAGGATTAATTAACAAGGACAAATGTTTTACACAACGAGTCAAAGGGACTAATGAACAAGGACAAATAATTCACACAACGAGTCATAATGAATAATGAACTAGGACAATTGGTTCACACAACGAGTCACAAGGAATAATTAACAAGGACAAATGATTCACACAACGAGTCACAATGACTAATGAACTAGAACAAATGATTCATACAAGGAGTTTCAACGACTAATGAACAAGGACAAATGGTTCACACAACGAATCACAAGGACTAATGAACAAGAACAAATGATTCACACAACGAGTCACAAGGACTAATGAAAAAGAACAAATGGTTCACAAGAACAAATACAACGAGTCACAAGGACTAATGAAGAAGAACAAATGGTTCAAATAACGAGTCACAAGGACTAATGAACTAGAACAAATGATTTACCCAACGAGTCACAATGACTAATGAACAAGGACAAATGGTTCACAACGAGTCACAAGGACGAATGAAGAAGGACAAATGGTTCACACAAGGAGTCACAAGGACTAATTAACAAGGACAAATGATTTACAAACGAGTCAAAGGACTAATGAACAAGGACAAATAATTCACACAACGAGTCATAATGAATAATGAACAAGGACAAATGATTCACACAATGAGTCACAATAACTAATAAACTAAAACAAATGATTCACACAAGGAGTTTCAATGAGTAATGAACAAGGACAAATGGTTCACACAACGAATCACAAGGACTAATGAACAAGGACAAATGATTCACACAACGAGTCACAATGACTAATGAAAAAGAACAAATGGTTCACACAACGAGCACAAGGACTAATGAACAAGAACAAATGGTTTAAACAACGAGTCACAAGGACTTATTAATAAGGACAAATGAATTACACAACGAGTCACAAGGAATAATGAACAAGGACAAATGATTCACACAACGAGTCACAAGGATAAATTAATAAGGACAAATGATTTACACAACGAGTCACAATGACTAATGAACAAGGACAAATGGTTCACACAAGGAGTCTCAAGGACTAATTTACAAGGACAAATAATTTACACAACGAGTCAAAGGGACTTATGAACAAGGACAAATGATTCACACAACGAGTCATAATGAATAATGAACTAGGACAAATGATTCACACAACGAGTCATAATGAATAATGAACTAAGACAAATGATTCACACAACGAGTCACAATGACTAATGAACTAGAACAAATGATTTACAAAACGAGTCACAATGACTAATGAACAAGGACAAATGGTTCACAACGAGTCACGAGGATTAATTAACAAGGACAAATGTTTTACACAACGAGTTAAAGGGACTAATGAACAAGGACAAATAATTCACACAACGAGTCATAATGAATAATGAACTAGGACAATTGGTTCACACAACGAGTCACAAGGAATAATTAACAAGGACAAATGATTCACACAACGAGTCACAATGACTAATGAACTAGAACAAATGATTCATACAAGGAGTTTCAACGACTAATGAACAAGGACAAATGGTTCACACAACGAATCACAAGGACTAATGAACAAGAACAAATGATTCACACAACGAGTCACAAGGACTAATGAAAAAGAACAAATGGTTCATACAACGAGTCACAAGGACTAATGAACAAGAACAAATGGTTCACACAACGAGTCACAAGGACTAATGAACTAGAACAAATGATTTACCCAACGAGTCACAATGACTAATGAACAAGGACAAATGGTTCACAACGAGTCACAAGGACGAATGAAGAAGGACAAATGGTTCACACAAGGAGTCACAAGGACTAATTAACAAGGACAAATGATTTACACAACGAGTCAAAGGGACTAATGAACAAGGACAAATAATTCACACAACGAGTCATAATGAATAATGAACAAGGACAAATGATTCACACAACGAGTCACAATAACTAATAAACTAGAACAAATGATTCACACAAGGAGTTTCAATGAGTAATGAACAAGGACAAATGGTTCACACAACGAATCACAAGGACTAATGAACAAGGACAAATGATTCACACAACGAGTCACAATGACTAATGAAAAAGAACAAATGGTTCACACAACGAGCACAAGGACTAATGAACAAGAACAAATGGTTTAAACAACGAGTCACAAGGACTTATTAATAAGGACAAATGAATTACACAACGAGTCACAAGGAATAATGAACAAGGACAAATGATTCACACAACGAGTCACAAGGATAAATTAATAAGGACAAATGATTTACACAACGAGTCACAATGACTAATGAACAAGGACAAATGGTTCACACAAGGAGTCTCAAGGACTAATTTACAAGGACAAATAATTACACAACGAGTCAAAGGGACTTATGAACAAGG